>NC_137651.1:497500-567500 GCF_963422515.1 Blennius ocellaris | reverse complement strand
AAATTGTTTCAACACGACGATCTGCAAAGGAGAGTCTGCATGTCCCGATGGGACGTTTGCAGCCGGATACATGTTGGATCCCTGGGGTTCCTGGAGGTTCCTGGAGGTTCCTGGGGTTCCTGGAGGTTCCTGGAGGTTCCTGGAGGTCCCTGTGTTTGGCCATTCTTTCCATGGAGGATGTGGAGGACCTCTACATATTGGGATTCATGACAACAGGTATGCTGCTGATTGGAGCTGGCAGCTTTCTGATCAATCGCAAAGTTGAGAAGACGCTAGCAGCTGCATTGGGAAGGCTGCCTATCGTCACCGAAGGACTGTGCCGAGCTTAGAACGCTCAGAATCATGTGATAAACGAACTCAAGAGTACGCAGGTCACGACTCTTGAACGTTTACGTGAAATTGGAACCATCTTGGACGATATTAGAACTCGACTGGGAAGCTACAATCTTCAATTGGAGCAGCATGGAGACCAGAGACACTCAAGGTCAGCAGATAAAGCTGAATCGCCTGAACGAAAACAAACCTAATCTACATTTCAGATTCCCAGACACCCAGTCGCCAAGGCTGTGTTTTGTCTTCAACTCTCCTGGATGTGAGTGGGGAATGAAGGCTCTAAATTCCAACTAGAACCCCATTAGATCTATCTATAACCCAAATAGAAACCTCTACAACCCATCCATTCATCCATACATCCATTGTCTGCCGCTAATCCAGGCCGGGTCGTGGAGGCAGCAGTCTAGCAGAGTTGTCCAGACTTCCCTCACCCAAGACTCTTCCTCCAGCTCTTCCGGTGGCACCCCAAGGCGTTCCCAGGCCATAGAGAGACATAGTTCCTCCAGCGTGTCCTGGGTCTGCCCCGAGGCCTCCTACCAGAGAGACATGCCCGGAACACCTCCCTGGGGAGGCGTCCGGGGGCTCCTCCCCCTATCTCTAAGGGTGACTGAGCTCCTTCCCCTATCTCTAAGGGTGACTGAGCTCCTCCCCCTATCTCTCAGAGTGACTGAGCTCCTCCCCCTATCTCTCAGAGTGACTGAGCTCCTCCCCCTATCTCTCAGGGTGACTGAGCTCCTCACCCTATCTCTGAGGGTGACTGAGCTCCTCACCCTATCTCTAAGGGTGACTGAGCTCCTCACCCTATCTCTCAGGGTGACTGAGCTCCTCACCCTATCTCTGAGGGTGACTGAGCTCCTCACCCTATCTCTAAGGGTGACTGAGCTCCTCACCCTATCTCTAAGGGTGACTGAGCTCCTCACCCTATCTCTAAGGGTGACTGAGCTCCTCACCCTATCTCTCAGAGTGACTGAGCTGAGGGTACGCCCAGCCACCCTACGGAGGAAGCTCATTTCAGCCGCTTGTATCCGGGATCTCGTTCTTTCGGTCATGACCCATAGTTCATGACCATAGGTGAGGGTAAGAACGAAGATCGACCGATAAATCGAGAGCTTCGCTTTTTGGCTCAGCTCCTTCTTCACCACGACGGACCGATACAACGTCCACAAAACTGCAGACGCTGCACCGATCCGCCTGTCGATCTCACGCTCCATCTTTCCCCCACTCATGAACAAGACCCCAAGATACTTGAACTCCTCCACTTGGGACAAGGGCACTCCACCGACCTGGAGGGGGCAAGCCATCTTGTTCCGGTGCAGAACCATGGCCTCGGATTTAAAGGTGCTGATCTTCATACCAGGTGCTTCACACTCAGCTGCGAACCGTGTCAGTGCACGCTGAAGGTCCAGGTTTGATGGAGCAAACAGAACCACATCATCTGCAAATAGCCGAGACGAGATCCTGTGGTCCCCAAACCGGCCCCCCTCCGGCCCCCCTCTGGCCCCCCTCCGGCCCCCCTCCGGCCCCCCTCCGGCCCCCCTCCGGCCCCCATCCGGTCCGCCTCCGGTCCCTGGCTGTGCCTAGAAATTCTGTCCATGTAGGTGATGAACAGAACCGGTGATAGAGGACAGTCCTGCTGGAGGCCAATATACACTGGGAACAGGTCCGACTTACTGCCGGCAATGTGAACCAAACTCCTGCTCTGGGAATACCAGGACCGACAACCCCACCAGAACCCTTTAAATTCCAACTAGAACCCCATCAGAACTCTCTATAACCCAACCACAACCCTTTAAATTCCAACTAGAACCCCATCAGAACTCTCTATAACCCAACCACAACCCTTTAAATTCCAACTAGAACCCCATCAGAACTCTCTATAACCCAACCACAACCCTTTAAATTCCAACTAGAACCCTTTAAATCCCAACTAGAACTCCATCAGAACTCTCTATAACCCAACCACAACCCTTTAAATTCCAACTAGAACCCCATCAGAATTCTCTAGAACCCCTTTAGCCTTGGAAACACTGATGCTTCCTTTAGCTGCTATCTGCTAGCTGGTAGCAGCCACCAGACCTGGTCCTGGTCTCCCAGAGCCCCCTACCTGGTCCATCCTGGTTGTCCAACATGTGACCAGCATCATTTTCAGTGTTTCTGCCGTCGCCATGGAAACAGTCATTTTCAAAATGTTGCAAACAAAAATGCAAAAACAAATTTTCACGTGAAACGTCATGGATCAGAACCAGAACCAGGGTCTGCACCCGGTTCTATCCTTCTCTCCTCCGACCCAGTCTGGAACAGGAACTCTCCTCCTCTGAACCTGGTTCTGCAGGATCTCCTCTGAGCCTGGTTCTGCAGGTTCTCCTCTTACTCTGGTTCTGCAGGTTCTCCTCTGAGCCTGGTTCTGCAGGTGAAGTTGTGTTCGGAGCTTCAGAAGTTGACATTGAATAGAACTAAAAAAGAAATAATCCCTCTGGTCTGGTTGTGGTTCCTCCTCTGGTTGTGGTTCCTCCTCTGGTTGTGGTTCTTCCTCTGGTTGTGGTTCCCACTCTGGTTGTGATTCCCCCTCTGGTTGTTGTTCCTCCTCTGGTTGTGGTTGTTCCTCTGGTTGTGGTTGTTCCTCTGGTTGTGGTTCTCCCTCTGGTTGTGGTTCTTCCTCTGGTTCTGGTTCTTCCCCTGGTTCTGGTTCCTCCCCTGGAACTGGTTCCTCCCCGGGTCCTGGTTGAGGTTCTTTCCGAATGGACCCAGCCAGACCAGGATCTTGTGTTGGTACGTTCTGGTGGATGTCTTGACGTGACCCTGGAGCTGCAGGTCACTGCTGCCTGCACAACCAGGGTTTGACCAGCAGGGGGCGACGTGATGACGACTCGACAACTCTGGTTCTGTCAGTCCGGGGTTCAGTGCCTGTGAGTCAATCGCTCAACGATTCACTGAGTCAATGACTCAAAGACTCAGTGACTCAATGATTCAACGACTCAGTGACTCAATGCCCCAATAACTGACAGTGGTTCAATGACTGTGACTCAATGACTCAGTGACTCAATGACTCAGTAAGTCAATGAATCAATGTCTTAGTGACTCAGTAAGACCATGAATCAATGACTCTGTGACTCAATGATTCAACGACTCAGTGACTCAATGACTCAGTGACTCAATGACTCAGTAAGTCAATGAATCAATGTCTTAGTGACTCAGTAAGACCATGAATCAATGACTCAGTGACTCAATGACTGTGACTCAATGATTCAGTGACTCTGACTCAATGATTCAGTGACAAAATGACTGTGACTAAATGACTCAACGATTCAGTGGCTCAATGCCTGTGACTCAATGATTCAATGACTCAGTGACTCAGTGCTCAATGAGTAAGTACCTCAATGACTCAGTGGCCAGTAAGTCAATTAATCAATGACTCAGTAAGTCAATCAATCAATGACTCAGTGACTCAGTAAGTCAATGACTCAATTACTCAATGACTCAGTGAAGCAAAGTGCAGAAGAGGAAAAGCAAAAACATTTGTTCGTAGAGAAAAGATGCTGGTCGCTAATGAGCTTCAGGTCATTAGTGATGATGGGGGGTGAGGGGGGAGGGGGGAGTCATTACTGGTGAGGAGGTCATTACTCTTTGGCTCGGTCCTGGTGGGGGGGGGGGTGGGGGGGTGTTTACTGGTGTGGCTCCTTACACCCCCTGAGGAGCGTCGGAGCTCCGGCCATTAAAGCGCAGCTCATTAATTTGTTCCAGAGGGAATCAGTGGAAAGTGTTGCAGGTGTGAGTTTGACCAGCGGGACGTCGTTAATGGAGATGATGTAACACACACACACACACACACACACACACACACACACACACACACACACACACACACACACACACACACACACACACACACACACACACACACACACTCTGGTATTGCCTTACCATCATCTTTTTAATCAAAATCCGTTGTTCACGAAACGTCTCGTTCCAACTCGTCAACTCGACTGAAGCAAGACAGACCCTCTAACCCCAGTCTGGACCCGGTCTGGACCCTCTAACCCCAGTCTGGACCCGGTCTGGACCCTCTCACCACGGTCTGGACCCGGTCTGGACCCTCTCACCACGGTCTGGACCCGGTCTGGACCCTCTAACCCCAGTCTGGACCCGGTCTGGACCCTCTCACCACGGTCTGGACCCGGTCTGGACCCTCTCACCACGGTCTGGACCCGGTCTGGACCCTCTAACCCCAGTCTGGAACCGGTCTGGACCCTCTAACCCCAGTCTGGACCCGGTCTGGACCCTCTAACCCCAGTCTGGACCCGGTCTGGACCCTCTAACCCCAGTCTGGACCCGGTCTGGACCCTCTCACCACGGTCTGGACCCGGTCTGGACCCTCTAACCCCAGTCTGGACCCGGTCTGGACCCTCTCACCATGGTCTGGACCCGGTCTGGACCCTCTCACCACGGTCTGGACCCAGTCTGGACCCTCTAACCCCAGTCTGGACCCGGTCTGGACCCTCTCACCATGGTCTGGACCCGGTCTGGACCCTCTCACCACGGTCTAGACCCGGTCTGGACCCTCTAACCCCAGTCTGGACCCGGTCTGGACCCTCTCACCACGGTCTGGTCCCGGTCTAGAGCCGGTCTGGACCCAGTGGCGGTTCAGTGTCCATGTCGCAGGACCGACCAGTGGCGTCGGAAGGCCTGGCCACCACCAGCCGGTTCTCCTGGGGGGGAACCGTTCTGACACAGAACCCAAACTGTCCAAATGGTCGTGTTCCATCTTAGTCAGACAGAAAATCAAGCCAGCGTTTGTCCTTCAGCTCTACAGTCTCTGTCCTCCATGCTCCCAGTCCTGGTCCAGGACCAGGTCCAGGTCCAGGTCCAGGTCCAGGTCCAGGTCCAGGTCCAGGTCCAGGTCCAGGTACAGGTCTACCTCTCAGAGCTGATCTTGTAGCGCAGGACAAAGTAGGCGATGAGCCTGAGCGAGACGAAGAAGACGGCGAGGACGAGGAAGTCCAGGTACAGCTGGGCGTCCAGCATGTCCAGCTCCTTCAAGATGGCCGCCGACTTCTGGAAGTGGTCAGGTCTGGTTCTGCGGGCAGTGCAGGTCGGCCCGGTCCAGACCGTAGATGGACAGTATGACGCCCTCGAAGCCATACCTGATGGACACACCCGCAAACTGATAGTCAGGGAACCTGAACCAATTCTTCACCTGTTGCAACGGTACGACAGGATGATGGTACGACAGTAGGACGGTATGACAGGAGGACGGTTCGACAGGATGATGGTACGACAGTAGGACGGTATGACAGGAGGACGGTTCGACAGGAGGATGGTACGACAGGATGATGGTACGACAGTAGGATGGTATGACAGGTGGACGGTACGACTGGAATGACGGTGCGACTGGAATGACGGTGCGACGGGAGGACGGTGCGACGGGAGGACGGTGCGACTGGAATGACGGTGCGACTGGAGTGATGGTATGACTGGAATGACAGTACGGCTGGAATGACGGTACGACTGGTTTTACGGTATGACAGGAGGACGGTGCGACGGGAGGACGGTGCGACTGGAATGACGGTGCGACTGGAGTGATGGTATGACTGGAATGACAGTACGGCTGGAATGACGGTACGACTGGTTTTACGGTATGACAGGAGGACGGTGCGACGGGAGGACGGTGCGACTGGAATGACGGTGCGACTGGAATGACGGTGTGACTGGAATGACGGTGCGACTGGAATGACAGGAGGGCGGTGCGACTGGAATGACGGTGTGACTGGAATGACGGTACGACTGGAATGACGGTGCGACTGGAATGACGGTACGACAGGAGGACGGTGCGACAGGAGGACGGTACGACTGGAATGACGGTACGACTGGAGGACGGTACGACAGGAGGATGGTGCGACTGGAATGACGGTGCGACTGGAATGACAGGAGGACGGTGCGACTGGAATGACGGTGTGACTGGAATGACGGTACGACTGGAATGACGGTGCGACTGGAATGACGGTACGACTGGAGGACGGTACGACAGGAGGATGGTGCGACTGGAATGACGGTGCGACTGGAATGACGGTACGACTGCAATGACGGTGCGACTGGAATGACGGTGTGACTGGAATGACGGTACGACTGGAATGACGGTGCGACTGGAATGACGGTGCGACTGGAATGACGGTACGACTGGAATGACGGTGCGACTGGAATGACGGTACGACTGGAATGACGGTGCGACTGGAATGACGGTGCGACTGGAATGACGGTATGACAGGAGGACGGTGTGACTGGAATGACGGTGCGACTGGAATGACGGTACGACTGGAATGACGGTACGACTGGAATGACGGTACAATTGGAATGACGGAAAGATAAGGAGGACGGTACGACAAGAGGACGGTGCGACTGGAATGACGGTACGACTGGAATGACGGTGCGACAAGAGGACGGTGTGACTGGAATGACGGTACGACGGGAGGACGGTACGACAAGAGGACGGTGCGACTGGAATGACGGTGCGACAGGAATGACGGTACGACTGGAATGACGGTACGACAAGAGGACGGTGCGACTGGAATGACGGTACGACTGCAATGACGGTACGACAGGAGGACGGTACGACTGGAATGACGGTACGACAAGAGGACGGTGCGACAGGAGGACGATGCGACTGGAATGACGGTGCGACAGGAATGACGGTACGACGGGAGGACGGTACGACAAGAGGACGGTGCGACAGGAGGACGATGCGACTGGAATGACGGTACGACAGGAGGACGGTACGACAAGAGGACGGTGCGACTGGAATGACGGTACGACTGGAATGACGGTGCGACAGGAATGACGGTACGACTGGAATGACGGTACGACAAGAGGACGGTGCGACTGGAATGACGGTACGACTGCAATGACGGTACGACAGGAGGACGGTACGACTGGAATGACGGTACGACAAGAGGACGATGCGACTGGAATGACGGTGCGACAGGAATGACGGTACGACGGGAGGACGGTACGACAAGAGGACGGTGCGACAGGAGGACGATGCGACTGGAATGACGGTACGACGGGAGGACGGTACGACGGGAGGACGGTACGACAAGAGGACGGTGCAACAGGAGGACGATGCGACTGGAATGAGCTAAAGTCTTTAGAACACAGGGGATGTAGCTCAGTGGTAGAGTCATGCTTCACATGTCACAGATCCTGGGATCAATCCCCAGCTTCTCCAAGCTTTATGTCTAACATCAACAAGTAGATTAATATTGAGTTCGTGTCTCTTCATTGTTATGAAATTAAACAATTCTCCAGACAAACATCCTGCAGATTTCCTGTAAACAAAACATTAAAATCATCAGTATCAATATGATGATGTTACGTTCTTGTATTTCTGTATTTTCATTGATTTGATCATTAAAATGAGAATATGTGTTGGAATGAACTCTTTTGAGCAACTTTAAGGAATAGAGACATGTGATTGGATAGAAGAGAATAAGTCCCACCCCACTGGGGCACCACCAGCTAAACTGGCAAAAGGTTATTTAAGTTAATTAATATTCCTGTGCAAAATATAACAATCTTAAATAACAAGGAAGATGTGAGATTCTAGCTCAGACTTTTACAAACCAGTGAATTGTCAACAATAAATACACAACAATTACAGGGAATCGATCAATTCAGCTATCAGGTCTTTATTTACACAAATGCTTTAATTCATAAATAATTTGTGAATCATCTCATAAATCAATACAATCAAGTAACAACGTCATCTAACATAGAGATTTAATCTACTAAACAGCAACACTGTGTACAAAGAACGAGGGTGTGTGTGTGATTGAGTCTGAATTGATCAATATTCAGCTTCTGTCTCTCAATTCAAATTGGAATAAACCTCCAGAGTGTCTTTAGCCCCGTTTCCAGCACAAAAAGCACCGGCCTAGACCGGTCTAAACCGCTCCGGTTCGCGTGTCACGACAGGAATACAGTCTAAACCGCTCCAAAGGCGACCGCTTTTCCCTGGTACCCCATCCGTTGGGGTACCAGGACCACGGAACGGGTCTGAGGTTGAGCTGCTGTCTGCTGATTCAGTGATTCAGTGATTTACTACACGCCCTCAATATTTCAATGTGTCTGTCTGCTGATTGGTCAGTGATTTTCTACACGCCCTCAATATTTCAATGTGTCTGTCTGCTGATTGGTCAGTGATTTACGACACGCCCTCAATATGTTAATGTGTCGGCTGAATCCTCTGCTGTCAGTGTGGTCAGCTGTGCTCTGGTTGTTTTTATTTTCATTTTCTTTTCTTTGCTGCTCAACTTTAGTGTTTGTTGTGAAAGAGTGACTTGAGGCAGGGGGAGACCGGGGGGAGGGACTTTGCATCACGTTGGAGTTTTCTGTTAGCAGCATAGCGCTCGCCGTGGCGTGGATGCGGGACACGGGAGTCTGGAGCTTTCGTCTCCGGCGCTGACCGCGCTCCGGCAGCTCCGCTTCCCAGAGGCGGTCAGCGTTCTGTTCAGCCGCGGTCAGTGGCGCTTTATCGCGGGGACGGACCGCGGAAGCCATGAAAAGGAGCTCGGAGCTCGGAGCCTCCGTGTTCCGGCGCTGAGCTGCCGGACCGCGATCAGCGCCGGAGTGGAGAACCTCCTGCGTTTGAGCAGAAAGCTCAGACTCCCGTGTCTGTGCCTCAACCAACCGGGGGGAACGCTCCGGCCACTTGCCCCACACCCGAGCGCTGGAGTGCGGGGCACGTCGCCTCAAGTCGCCGGCAAGTGGCCGAGCGTTCGCTCTCTCACAACAAACACGGAAGTTGCGGATGCAGCTCTCCACTGCAAAAAATGACTGCTGCAAAAAGTTTTTTTTTTTTTTTCCGCTGCAAAAAATAACAGTGCAAAGTGGAGAATTTAAACAACAACAGAGGATTCATAAGATCTACATCTGACAACGTTCTTTTCTGTTATAATGTCACATTTCTGCGGAGCTCATAAGCCCCGCCCACTTTTCACGCTCCTCTCTGCAGTGGAGACACGACCCAAACTTTCAGTCAGGGTCTCTTTTCCGTACCGCTCCGCTCTGTCCCGGCACTAGTGTGCGGTGGGACCGGGGCTTTTGTCGTGAGTCTCTCTCAAATACTGACCACCAATCAGAGATTGGTCAGCTGATGGAGCTCACCTAGATAATGAGTAAATAATATGAGGATTATCAGTAAATAAACACCATGAAGCAAACTCCCCGTCGGGGAATTGAACCCCGGTCTCCCACGTGACAGGCGGGGATACTGACCACTATACTAACCAGGAGATACTGCCATGTCTCATCACAATACTAACCAGGCCTGACCCTGCTTAGCTTCCCAGCTCAGCAACAGTGAGCAGAAGAAATGAGCTTTTGATAGGTGAAGATACTGTAACATGAGTCCACTGAGCTCAGCAGTTGATCACATGACCTCTCATGGTGGGAATGTGTCAGCATGAGAGCATTGGTTCTTCACTGCTACAATTCTCGCTGCCACGCGGGTTCAATTCCCGGCCAATGCGGCTCCTTATTTTACCAATCATCAATAATGTACAAGTTTAACTAACCTGCCTTGTCTGAATAAAGGCTGTGAGTTTGAATATTACTTGTCACAGATGTTATGTAACAGTTATGTACTGGTTATAGTGTATATACACATGAAAAAACAACATCCAGCAGAAGACAATTCTCTCATCTCCTGCTCCCAACCTGCAGGGGGCAGTGCATCACAAACACACTAGAAATGAACAAACTTCCTGTGGTCTTGTGAGATCCCAACACCTCCAAACTTAAAAACTTCAATGTTTCAGTATCTGTCCTCTATTATGAGACGATACAAGTTGGCAGCAAGAGACAAGTGTTAGAAAGGTCTGGCAGGAGGATTCTCTCACACAAAGTCAAAGCCTCTTTTGAAATCAGTAAAAAAAGTTACTTTTTAAATGAGTAACTTGCAATCAGTAATCGGATTAGCTGTTCAAGGTAACTGTGGCAACACTGCTCAGTTCTCACGTCAGGTTTTTAAAACACCTTCGGAGCTTGAACAAGAAAATTCCAGATGAAATAGTGTGTGTCTAGCTCTCCTTTGTTCTTAGTGTCTCCATGGCAACAGATGCTGATCCTCTGATCTCCTCTAATCTCCTTTAATCTTCTGTTTTTTAATGTCATGCTCTTTTTTAATATTCAGTATCAACACTAAAATAAAAAATAAAAAACCTACCCCCTCCTTTAATCTTCTTTAATCCCCTTTAGTCTCTTTTAATCTCTTGAAGCTTTACTGTCTTTTTCAATTGTGTTTGGAAGCAGTTATCTGAATCATTAAAAGTCATAACAATACACGCCTTCAATATTTTACATGTCGGATGAATCCTCTGTTGTTAGCGTATTCAGCTTTGCACTGGTTGTTTGTTATTTTTTTCTTTTCTTTGCTACTCAACTTTGGTGTTGGTCGTGAAAGAGCAGACGTGATGCAGGGGGAGACCGGGGCTCGGGACTTTGCATCGCAACCGTGCTGCTGGTCGCGCTGCCGGTGCGCCGCGCCGCGCCGCGCCGCGCACCGGCAGCGCATCGCAATGCAAAGACAGACACTCAGAGCAGCCTCCTCTGTGTGCCTTCCACTAACTCCTTTAGGAGCCTCCTAACACCTTCTATTAACTCCTATAGGAAGCCTCCTAACACCTTTCCTTAACTCCTTTAGGAGCCTCCTAACACATTTCATTAACTCCTTTAGGAAGCCTCCTAACACATTTCATTAACTCCTTTAGGAAGCCTCCTAACACATTTCATTAACTCCTATAGGAAGCCTCCTAACACCTTTCCTTAACTCCTTTAGGAAGCCTCCTAACACATTTCATTAACTCCTATAGGAAGCCTCCTAACACCTTTCCTTAACTCCTTTAGGAAGCCTCCTAACACATTTCATTAACTCCTATAGGAAGCCTCCTAACACCTTTCCTTAACTCCTTTAGGAAGCCTCCTAACACATTTCATTAACTCCTATAGGAAGCCTCCTAACACCTTTCCTTAACTCCTTTAGGAGCCTCCTATCACCTTTTATTAACTCCTATAGGAAGCCTCCTAACACCTTTCCTTAACTCCTATAGGAAGCCTCCTAACACCTTTCCTTAACTCCTATAGGAAGCCTCCTAACACCTTTCCTTAACTCCTTTAGGAGCCTCCTATCACCTTTTATTAACTCCTTTAGGAAGCCTCCCAACACATTTCATTAACTCCTATAGGAAGCCTCCTAACACCTTTCCTTAACTCCTTTAGGAAGCCTCCTAACACATTTCATTAACTCCTATAGGAAGCCTCCTAACACCTTTCCTTAACTCCTTTAGGAGCCTCCTATCACCTTTTATTAACTCCTATAGGAAGCCTCCTAACACCTTTCCTTAACTCCTTTAGGAAGCCTCCTAACACATTTCATTAACTCCTATAGGAAGCCTCCTAACACCTTTCCTTAACTCCTTTAGGAAGCCTCCTAACACATTTCATTAACTCCTATAGGAAGCCTCCTAACACCTTTCCTTAACTCCTTTAGGAAGCCTCCTAACACATTTCATTAACTCCTATAGGAAGCCTCTAACACCTTTCCTTAACTCCTATAGGAAGCCTCTAACACCTTTCATTAACTCCTTTAGGAAGCCTCTAACACCTTTCATTAACTCCTATAGGAAGCCTCCTAACAACTTTCCTTAACTCCTTTAGGAAGCCTCCTAACACATTTCATTAACTCCTATAGGAAGCCTCCTAACACCTTTCCTTAACTCCTTTAGGAAGCCTCTTAACACATTTCATTAACTCCTATAGGAAGCCTCCTAACACCTTTCCTTAATTCCTTTAGGAAGCCTCCGAACACCTTTCATTAACTCCTATAGGAAGCCTCCTAACAACTTTCCTTAACTCCTTTAGGAAGCCTCCGAACACCTTTCATTAACTCCTATAGGAAGCCTCCTAACACCTTTCCTTAACTCCTTTAGGAAGCCTCCTAACACCTTTCATAAACTCCTATAGGAAGCCTCATAACACCTTTCCTTAACTCCTTTAGGAGCCTCCTAACACCTTTCATTAACTCCTTTAGGAAGCCTCCGAACACCTTTCATTAACTCCTATAGGAAGCCTCCTAACACCTTTCCTTAACTCCTTTAGGAAGCCTCCTAACACCTTTCATTAACTCCTATAGGAAGCCTCATAACACCTTTCCTTAACTCCTTTAGGAGCCTCCTAACACCTTTCATTAACTCCTATAGGAAGCCTCATAACACCTTTACTTAACTCCTTTAGGAAGCCTCCTAACACCTTTTATTAACTCCTATATGAAGCCTCCTAACTCCTTTCCTTAACTCCTTTAGGAAGCCTCCTAACACCTTTCATTAACTACTATAGGAAGCCTCCTAACACCTTTCCTTAACTCCTTTAGGAAGCCTCCGAACACCTTTCATTAACTCCTATAGGAAGCATCCTAACACCTTTCCTTAACTCCTTTAGGAAGCCTCCTAACACGTTTTATTAACTCCTATAGGAAGCCTCCTAACTACTTTCCTTAACTCCTTTAGGAGCCTCCTAACACATTTTATTAACTCCTATAGGAATCCTCCTAACTCCTTTCCTTAACTCCTTTAGGAGCCTCCTAACACCTTTTATTAACTCCTATAGGAAGCCTCCTAACACCTTTCCTTAACTCCTTTAGGAGCCTCCTATCACCTTTCATTAACTCCTTTAGGAAGCCTCCTAACTCCTTTCCTTCACCCTGTGACATCATCCAGGGGTTAAGGTAAAGTCCATACATCAGGAGAAAGGAGGGACTTTTCAGACGTCCCCCGTGTCTCCTGATCATTGAATGTCCACATAGAGGAAACACAACTGCTGGACAAATGAGCCACACCCTTCCAAGAAAACCACTGTGACTCCTGTCTACAGGTGAGCTGCAGTAACACACTGTGACTCCTGTCTACAGGTGAGCTGCTGTAGAACACTGTGACTCCTGTCTACAGGTGAGCTGCAGTAGAACACTGTGACTCCTGTCTACAGGTGAGCTGCTGTAGAACACTGTGACTCCTGTCTACAGGTGAGCTGCAGTAAAACACTGACTCCTGTCTACAGGTGAGCTGCAGTACAACACTGTGACTCCTGTCTACAGGTGAGCTGCTGTAGAACACTGTGACTCCTGTCTACAGGTGAGCTGCAGTAAAACACTGACTCCTGTCTACAGGTGAGCTGCAGTACAACACTGTGACTCCTGTCTGCAGGTGAGCTGCAGTAAAACACTGTGACTCCTGTCTACAGGTGAGCTGCAGTAAAACACTGTGACTCCTGTCTACAGGTGAGCTGCAGTAGAACACTGTGACTCCTGTCTGCAGGTGAGCTGCAGTAAAACACTGTGACTCCTGTCTACAGGTGAGGTGCAGTAGAACACTGTGACTCCTGTCTACAGGTGAGCTGCAGTAAAACACTGTGACTCCTGTCTACAGGTGAGCTGCAGTAGAACACTGTGACTCCTGTCTACAGGTGAGCTGCTGTAGAACACTGTGACTCCTGTCTACAGGTGAGCTGCAGTAAAACACTGACTCCTGTCTACAGGTGAGCTGCAGTACAACACTGTGACTCCTGTCTGCAGGTGAGCTGCAGTAAAACACTGTGACTCCTGTCTACAGGTGAGCTGCAGTACAACACTGTGACTCCTGTCTGCAGGTGAGCTGCAGTAAAACACTGTGACTCCTGTCTACAGGTGAGCTGCAGTAAAACACTGTGACACCTGTCTACAGGTGAGCTGCAGTAAAACACTGTGACTCCTGTCTACAGGTGAGCTGCAGTAAAACACTGTGACTCCTGTCTACAGGTGAGCTGCAGTAAAACACTGTGACTCCTGTCTACAGGTGAGGTGCAGTAAAACACTGTGACACCTGTTTACAGGTGAACTGCAGTAAAACACTGTGACTCCTGTCTACAGGTGAGCTGCAGTAAAACACTGTGACTCCTGTCTACAGGTGAGCTGCAGTAAAACACTGTGACTCCTGTCTACAGGTGAGCTGCTGTAAAACACTGTGACTCCTGTCTACAGGTGAGCTGCAGTAAAACACTGACTCCTGTCTACAGGTGAGCTGCAGTACAACACTGTGACTCCTGTCAACAGGTGAGCTGCAGTAAAACACTGTGACTCCTGTCTACAGGTGAGCTGCAGTAAAACACTGACTCCTGTCTACAGGTGAGCTGCAGTAGAACACTGTGACTCCTGTCTACAGGTGAGCTGCAGTACAACACTGTGACACCTGTCTACAGGTGAGCTGCAGTAGAACACTGTGACTCCTGTCTACAGGTGAGCTGCAGTAAAACACTGTGACACCTGTCTACAGGTGAGCTGCAGTAAAACACTGTGACTCCTGTCTACAGGTGAGCTGCAGTAAAACACTGTGACACCTGTCTACAGGTGAGCTGCAGTAAAACACTGTGACACCTGTCTACAGGTGAGCTGCAGTAAAACACTGTGACACCTGTCTACACGTGAGCTGCAGTAAAACACTGTGACTCCTGTCTACAGGTGAGCTGCAGTACAACACTGTGACTCCTGTCAACAGGTGAGCTGCAGTAGAACACTGTGACTCCTGTCTACAGGTGAGCTGCAGTAGAACACTGTGACTCCTGTCTACAGGTGAGCTGCAGTAGAACACTGTGACTCCTGTCTGCAGGTGAGCTGCAGTAGAACACTGTGACACCTGTCTACAGGTGAGCTGCAGTAAAACACTGTGACTCCTGTCTACAGGTGAGCTGCAGTAGAACACTGTGACTCCTGTCTACAGGTGAGCCACAGTAGAACACTGTGACTCCTGTCTACAGGTGAGCTGCAGTAAAACACTGTGACACATGTCTACAGGTGAGCTGCAGTAAAACACTGTGACTCCTGTCTACAGGTGAGCTGCAGTAAAACACTGTGACACATGTCTACAGGTGAGCCACAGTAGAACACTATGACTCCTGTCTACAGGTGAGCTGCAGTAAAACACTGTGACTCCTGTCTACAGGTGAGCTGCAGTAAAACACTGACTCCTGTCTACAGGTGAGCTGCAGTAAAACACTGTGACACCTGTCTCCAGGTGAGCTGCAGTAGAACACTGTGACTCCTGTCTACAGGTGAGCTGCAGTAGAACATTGTGACTCATGTCTACAGGTGAGCTGCAGTAAAACACTGTGACTCCTGTCTACAGGTGAGCTGCAGTAAAACACTGTGACTCCTGTCTACAGGTGAGCTGCAGTAAAACACTGTGACTCCTGTCTACAGGTGAGCCACAGTAGAACACTGTGACTCCTGTCTACAGGTGAGCTGCAGTAAAACACTGTGACACATGTCTACAGGTGAGCTGCAGTAAAACACTGTGACTCCTGTCTACAGGTGAGCTGCAGTAAAACACTGTGACACATGTCTACAGGTGAGCCACAGTAGAACACTATGACTCCTGTCTACAGGTGAGCTGCAGTAAAACACTGTGACTCCTGTCTACAGGTGAGCTGCAGTAAAACACTGACTCCTGTCTACAGGTGAGCTGCAGTAAAACACTGTGACACCTGTCTCCAGGTGAGCTGCAGTAGAACACTGTGACTCCTGTCTACAGGTGAGCTGCAGTAGAACATTGTGACTCATGTCTACAGGTGAGCTGCAGTAAAACACTGTGACTCCTGTCTACAGGTGAGCTGCAGTAAAACACTGTGACTCCTGTCTACAGGTGAGCTGCAGTAAAACACTGTGACACCTGTCTACAGGTGAGCTGCAGTAAAACACTGTGACTCCTGTCTACAGGTGAGCTGCAGTAAAACACTGTGACACCTGTCTACACGTGAGCTGCAGTAAAACACTGTGACTCCTGTCTACAGGTGAGCTGCAGTAGAACACTTTGACTCCTGTCTACAGGTGAGCTGCAGTACAACACTGTGACTCCTGTCAACAGGTGAGCTGCAGTAGAACACTGTGACTCCTGTCTACAGGTGAGCTGCAGTAGAACACTGTGACTCCTGTCTACAGGTGAGCTGCAGTAGAACACTTTGACTCCTGTCTACAGGTGAGCTGCAGTACAACACTGTGACTCCTGTCAACAGGTGAGCTGCAGTAGAACACTGTGACTCCTGTCTACAGGTGAGCTGCAGTAAAACACTGTGACTCCTGTCTCCAGGTGAGCTGCAGTAAAACACTGTGACTCCTGTCTACAGGTGAGCTGCAGTAGAACACTGTGACACCTGTCTACAGGTGAGCTGCAGTAGAACATTGTGACTCATGTCTACAGGTGAGCTGCAGTAAAACACTGTGACTCCTGTCTACAGGTGAGCTGCAGTAAAACACTGTGACTCCTGTCTACAGGTGAGCTGCAGTAAAACACTGTGACTCCTGTCTACAGGTGAGCTGCAGTAAAACACTGTGACTCCTGTCTACAGGTGAGCTGCAGTAGAACACTGTGACTCCTGTCTACAGGTGAGCTGTAGTAAAACACTGTGACTCCTGTCTACAGGTGAGCTGCAGTAAAACACTGTGACTCCTGTCTACAGGTGAGCTGCAGTAGAACACTGTGACTCCTGTCTACAGGTGAGCTGCAGTAAAACACTGTGACTCCTGTCTACAGGTGAGCTGCAGTAGAACACTGTGACTCCTGTCTGAAGTTTAATTGTTCAGTAAACATTATACAAAGCATAATTGTGTGTAAATAAAAGTTTATATTGTACTATAGTGTGCTCTTATCTTTATGTGTGGTCTAAATTATAATATGCTTTTATTTAATCAAAGCACTTCACTGCACATTAGTGTATAAGTGTTTGTGTGTTTGTGTGTGTGTGTGTGTGTGTGTGTGTCTGTGTGTGTGTCTGTGTGTGTGTGTGTGTGTGTGTGTGTGTGTGTGTCTGTGTGTGTGTGTGTGTGTGTGTGTGTGTGTGTGTCTGTGTGTGTGTGTGTGTGTGTGTGTGTGTGTGTGTGTGTGTGTCTGTGTGTGTGTGTGTGTGTGTGTGGTGTGTGTGTGTGTGTGTGTGTGTGTCTGTGTGTGTGTGTGTGTGTGTGTGTGTGTCTGTGTGTGTGTCTGTGTGTGTGTGTGTGTGTGTGTCTGTGTGTGTGTGTGTGTGTGTGTGTGTGTGTGTGTGTGTGTGTGTCTGTGTGTGTGTCTGTGTGTGTGTGTGTGTGTGTGTGTGTGTGTGTGTGTGTCTGTGTGTGTGTGTGTGTGTGTGTGTGTGTGTGTGTGTCTGTGTGTGTGTGTGTGTGTGTGTGTGTGTGTGTGTGTGTGTGTCTGTGTGTGTGTGTGTGTGTGTGTGTGTCTGTGTGTGTGTGTGTGTGTGTGTGTGTGTGTGTGTGTGTGTGTGTGTGTGTGTGTGTGTGTGTGTGTGTTGGGGGGTCTCTTTGAGCGTCCCCCCCGGTCGTGTCCAGCAGCCATGCCCACATTAAAAAAGCAGCAACAGGAGGAGACTCTTGGTCTCTTCCTGTTACAAGAGTAAAAACTGTTGTGACATCACAAGTCTCTCAATCTCATCATATTGTCATGTTGAAGCTGCTGAACAGGAGTTGGAAAAAACATTCCCAATAACTTTGTAGTTACTTTCAGCAGCTGTCGACAACATGCCCCCGGATCTCAACATAAAACCAAGTGGTTTTTCTAAAAACTCAGTTCTGATCACTGCCGGGCCTCCTGCTGATACATATTTAACCTTTGACCTTCATTCTCTGTTCTATTTATATCTG
This sequence comes from Blennius ocellaris, assembly GCF_963422515.1. NCBI lineage: Eukaryota > Metazoa > Chordata > Actinopteri > Blenniiformes > Blenniidae > Blennius > Blennius ocellaris. The sequence goes on along the minus strand of NC_137651.1, from coordinate 549,463 downwards.
ACTCACTTTTATTATCACATTCTTACTATTACTGCTATTTATTAGTACTAAGTTGTAGTCTGTTGTTGTACTATTTATCTATTTATTTATTTGCACTACCTGCTTGATGCAACTTTTTAATTAGGTCATTAAGGCCCAACTCCCAGCACCCCCACCCTTCCCCAGCGGGACCACCCCCAAACCAGAGCAGACCCTCCCCCACACAACCTCCCCAGTACCCCCCAGGCCAGGCCGCCACTCCCCAGGATAGATGCCAGCACCCCCCCAGATTGCAGGGCCGCCAACCACCCAAGCCTCAACGCCCCAGCCACAGATGACCCCAAGAGCCCCAAGGCGGTACTGTCGTCTTGTGTGAGTATGTGAGGGTGTGGGGGGTTTATGCTCCCGAGCTGCTGGCCTGCTATATATTCTATTTCTTTGTAAACCGTTTCTCTAAAGCAACATAAAAAAGTCAAATGTTTGGATTACAGCAGTTTATTTACTGAACAAGCTTTTTCTACCTCTAATTATTCATCTTCAATCACTAACTGATGTATTAGTGAAAGTTGGAATACATGTGAAAACTCAAGTAAAGTACAGATACTTCTGAACTCTACTTCAGTAATATAACAAAGTATTTTTAATTGGCTCCTTTAAGCCACTTAGTAAACCCAAACCAAGAAAGTTCAACACATCGAACAAGTATAATAATACTAAACAATGCATCAGTCCTCAGTGGCAAATAAACAAAATAAACAAAACAAAAACACAAGGATGTTGGTGCCGTTTGTTTCCATTTGACAGGAAATGTCTCAGATTTAATTAAATGAAACATTGAAAATAAGGTACCATGTTTAAAAAGAGCTTCTTCTAATTGCATCACATTTCATGTATATTGGACTGACGAGCGTGACACTGTGACAGACCAGCAACCTGTCCAGGGTGGATCCTGGCCTCGCCCACAGTAGCTGGGATCGGCTCCAGAACCCCCGACCCTGAATTGGATAAGCAGAATACAAGATGGAAGGATGGACGAGGAGCATGAAGCAATGGATTTCATGAGCCTAGATTGTAGTTTCCCCCTTCATTCATTACATGAGTAAATAAACACCAGACAGGAATGTTAACATGTGCTCATCATTGGTTCTGTTATGTCAGAAGGAGGGAGGTTTCCATTCCGCTTCTCATTCTCCTTCAGCTCTGTGGCGCCACCTGCTGGTGTTTGTGGCAGCTGCCGGTGTTTCACTTTGAACACGTCCCACCTCTCAGACAGCAGGTTTCTATTGAAGAGCTCAGACGTCAGGTAGGAGAAGAGCAAGATGGAGACCAGACCAGACACCATGGAGATGGTCTTAACCGGAGAGTACTGGACGTAGACGCCCTCCTCCAGAGTGCATCCTGGGAAATGGAGGATGACGGGCAGTCCCAGAGATGTGTGTCCACTGAGGAGTCGTACCCCCAGTCCCACCAGAAGGCCTATAAGAGCCCCGTAAGCATTGGACACTTTAGAAAAGAGGACACAGACGAGTTGAGGGAAGATGAGGACGTATGACACTTCGGCTCCAAGAAACCAGAAGAGCACACTGCTGTTTTTCAGGCTGGTCAGAGATGTTCCAGCCACACCCACCACAACCACAGCAGCACGGATCACCCACAGGGTCTCCCTGTCTGGTGCCTGGGGAGAAAACAATGAATTATAAACCAGATGTTCATTCATTCATTCTGTCAAATCATCCTTATTGGCTCCTCTCCATACAGTAAAACCATTGAATGGGGAGTTGGGTACTGTAGTAGTAAGAAGAAGCAGTTTAGTTGGATTCTAGATCAGCTCACCTTTGGTCTCAGGAGGTTCTTGTAGATGTTGTTGGTGAAAACTGAAGCAGCAGAAAGCAAAGCAGAGTCAGCTGACGACATGACGGCTGCAGCCACACATCCGATACCGATGATGGAGACGGAGGTCGGGGTGAGGTACTGCAGGGCGATGGGCAGGACCAGAGCTGCTTCCCCACGGTCGTATGGAGACGGAGAACCATAGGAGGTCATGTTCCAGTCTGAAGGACAGAAACAGGAGAATGAAAGAGTTCGACTGATAGACCTAAAATGGTTCATTCATTCATCTTCTATCCAACTTGGCCTGCATACGGTCCCAGTGGCAGTATGGAGAGACAATCAGCCCAGACACCCCTGTCTTCCTCCAACACTTCTGAAGGACGTCAAGCTTCTGGAAGACCAACCAAGAGATGTCATTTCTCCTGGTAGTTTGGACCGGGCTGAAGGGCTGAGTCAGACGTCCTTGGTTCAGTTAGAGGACACCAGTGGTTCTCTTAGCCGTTGTCCTGAACCACTTTAGCTGTCTCCTTTCACTGTGGAGGACCAATGGCTCCACCATGAGTCCTGACACTTGTATCCACAATCTCGTTCTTTCAGTCTTGGTGGAACACGGCGTCACTGAGTAGGTGGAGCAGGATCAGTAGGCTGGGGGAGCCGGAGTCTTCTGCCCCCTCTCTTTCCTCAGTGTGGTTCTGTGTACCACACTGAGGAAAGAGAGGGGGCGCTACTCTGCCAGAGTGACTCCTGACACCGCTCTGAGTGTCTGCGTGTTTATTATGTTTAATTCGTTGTTTTGAGTGGGTATCTTTGAAAATGGACTGCTTCAATGGACAGCTAACTACAACAGCACCTCATTGGCTTTGGACAGCTAACTACAACAGCACCTCATTGGCTTGGCCTGTGGCGGTTTTTAATGACTCTCCTGCCAGGAAACAGATTTTGTCCAGAGGAGGCATCAGAAACAGACTGAGGAGGAGAGGCAGCCGGCTGCTGTTACCGGCCATTGTGCTGTCAAATGTGCGATCGCTTCAAAACAAGACATGAACTTTCTACCTTCCTACAGTTCGATTGGGACTACTGACAGACCAGCCCCTTCTGCTTCATGGAAACCTGGCTCACCGGAGACACAGACCGGCAACTGGATGGATTGAACATAATTTGCTTTGACCGGGACTCAGTGAGAACCAGGAAAACCAGGAAATCGATTGGGGGCAGGCTCTGTATGGCCGTCAACAGTAAGTGGGCAACAAACTTTACAGTGAGAGAGACATAAAATGGTTCAACAAAGACATGAAAGTCTGCCTAACCCAGAAGAAAAGAACATTTCTTCAGGGGGACAAGCAGAGGGTGAAAGAGCTGGAGAAGGACTTCAGGAGACAGTCTGCCCTTGCAAATAATAACTACAGGAAAAAAGTAGAGGATAAATTGACATGTGAGAATGTGAGGGAGGTATGGCAGGGACTAAATATCATGATGGGCTGTGCCACCAAACCAACTGCAGCTGGTTGCAAAGACCCTGCCTCATTTGCAGAAGAACTAAACATCTTCAGTCTAAACATCTTCTTCAGTAGGTTCAACCAAAACAACGTCACAACACTTTAGTTGAACTGTCAGATTGACGACGAAGCCATCACTGTAGATGAGCAGCTTCTGAACAAGCAGCTTACTGAGGGTAAACCCTCACAAAGCTTCTGGTCCTGACAGGCTCAGGGGCAGGAGGCTGAGGGACTGTGCTCTACAGTTGGGACCAGTCATCACCAGACTGTTCCAGCACCTTTTGGACTCTGGCTGTGCTCTCAACCTGTGAAAGGAGTCTTTAAGCATCCCCATCCCCAAAAAGGCACGGGCTAAGGACACCAAAGACTTCAGGCCTGTGGCCCTCAAATCAGTCCTGTGCAAATGCATGGAGAGAGTGGTGTGTGACTTAATGTCACACATGTTGTCCGACTAACTGGATCCTCTCCAGTTTGCTTACAGCACAAAACGAGGTGTGGAAGATGCAAGCCTGACTCTTTTAGATACAGTTGTGGAAAACACGGACTCTGCACAACCACTTACTCAGATTTTATTTATGGATTTCTTCTCGGCTGTTAACACCGTAAACACTGACACTCTGCTGCACTGCCTCATGAACCTACAGATCCACCCAACTGGGATTTTATGGATACAAGACTTCCTCATGGCAAAACCACAGCAGGTGCTTTTAAATGGCTTTAAATCCAGTAGACGGGTTTTAAACATAGGGCTGTGCTTTATCCCCCATTCTGTTATCTGCCTACACGAACAACCTCACCTGTAGCAGGGAGGGAATGAGTCTTTTTAAATATGCCGATGACTTGGCCCTGGTGGCCCACATGGACAGTATGGAGGCTCCCATCCAGTACTAACTGGCAGTCAATGACCTGGCCACAACCTTCAGGGGGAAATCACTGGATCTTAATATCCAAAAGACAAAGGAGCCGTGCTGTGTGGGCAGGGACAGAGCAGCAGTTACACCTCAGCTTTTGAAACCCCTGATCATCCTGGGAGAACAGGTTGAACAGGTGGACTGCTTTAAGTATCTTGGGACACAGATAGACAGCCGCCTGTCCTTCCAAACACACTCCGACACCATTTACAGTAAAGCGCTCCAGCGCCTCCATCTTCTCAGGAAACTAAGGCACTTCAACATCAGTAAGAAGATTCTAATAATGGTTTACCGGTCACTCATAGAATCCATTATCACCTTCAATATCCCATCTTGGTACAACTTCCTCACCAGCAAACAGAAAATAAAACTATCCCGCATCACCGCCCAAGCCAGCAAAATAACTGTCTCAGCACAAACTCCACTGTCCCACCTGTATGAACACTCTGTGATCAGGGAAGCCATCCTGATCACAGAGGAACCCTCCCATCCCTTCCATCACTCCTTCACCCTCCTCCCCTCAGGCAGAAGATACAAAGTCCCACTGGCCAGAAAAACAATATACAAAAAATCATTCATTCCATCTGAAGTCACGGCCCTCAACAGCAGAGGAAACCTAATTCCAAGAACTGAACAACTTGCAGCCGGCCCGTTCCCTTCTCAGTGAATTTAAGTAATAATGTTGTTGTATACTGTCCTTTAATACTAGTTTTACAAGTGTTGCTGTTCTGTTCTTAATGACCTTTATGTGTGTGCATGTTAAGCATTTTTTGAGCCCTGTCAAAAGACACATTTCTGACACCCTTGGGTTAGACAATAAAACTCTATCAATCTATGTAAACTCTGTCAGAGCAGTCTTTGTGCTGTGAGAGGGCCTCAAACCTGATTGAAATGTCTGAGGACGTTGTTGGGATCGAGATGTCCTTGAAGCTGCAGGGTGACGACCTCTTCCAGAGTCGATATTAGAGGCCATAACATGGGAGACTTTACTCACTTGCACAGAGAAGGATTTGTAAACGAGTCTCTATGCAGACAACATCATTATATATGTGTATGAATTCATTACTGATGAGTTGTAGATGGCTGCTTTGTCAATGCTTGACGGAAACTGCTGATCATGAAGACGGACGCTTTTCTCTCCCTCCCTCCCTTATCTGCCCTTCTTGCTACGTCTTGTCTTGTATTTGTCAGAATCTAGTAGGAGCATCTCCCGACATCTCTAGCCCAGTGGTTTTCAACCTTTTTTGAGCCAAGACACACTTTTTTCTTTGGTAAAATCTGGAGTCACACCACCACCCGAAAATGTTAAAATGTGAAACTCTGTAGCTATTAACAATATAAAGTCATTCTCATCAATGCTTTATCAACAGGAATCAAATGAATACAGAAAAAAGTATTTCCCAATTTCTTTTTTTAATTTTGACTCCCTCAGTGTGAAACCTGGACCTGATGGATGAAGAGCTGAGATCCTGGTTCACATTCTTCCTTTTCAAAAACTTCTCCATCACTGTCACTGACACAGTACTTTGATACAAGATGGGAGCAGGAGGTGGAGATTAACCACACTGACGTCTGTTAAGTTTCATTTCACTGGCAACGTGTTGTGAGTATTGTGGCGAGCACGGAGTTGGTCGCTGCAGGGCATGATGGGAGTTCAGGTTATGTGTTGCTGGAGGTAATTGAGGGTTATTGTTGGGGTTGTTGTGTGTGTTGGTTTGTGCTTGTGTTGTGTTTTTGTTCCTCGGTTCAGATAGTTCATTATTTCGTCTAGTTTGGTTTGTTGGATGTTGGTGTGCAACCATGAGTGAGAAATGTGTTGTGTGGAGTGTCATCCTGTTATGAAGTTCCGTTTGCGGGCGTTCATGTCAAAATAAAAGCCTCTGGTGATCAGCTGGTAGAAAAGAATCTCGATGCAGAACAATTCTTCTGCGGCGCTCGCCACAGTATTTATACTAGATTACTCTACACACAAATGTTTTTTTTAGAAAAACTGTGAAATTGGATAATTTCCCACAGAACACCTGACTATATCTCGTGGAACACCAGTGTGCGGCACAGTGGTTAAAAAACACTGCTCTAACTAAACCGACATGATAGAATTGATCATTTGGTCTCTCAATGCAATTGACCAACTTTATTTGACAAACAGAATGTGCAGAGGAGAGCCTTTCTGTCCATACAGAACGTTTGCTGCTGGATACATGTTGGACTCCTGAAGCAGTTGGTGAATCGTGTGTCTCTCCATCCTTTCCAGCGAGGATGTGGACGACGTCTACATAATTGGACTTATAATAACAAGTATACTGCTGATTGGAGCCGGCAGTTTCCTGATCGATGGCAAAGTTCAGCATGACACTGGCAGCTGTTCTGGGAAGGCTGCCAGCCATCACTGATGGACTGTGCAGAGCTCTTACACTCAGACTCATGATAAATGAACTCAAAATTAAGCAGGGTGTGACTGTTGAACATCTCTGCTGGATGGAGTCCAACTTGAAGAAGTAGACAATTGGGCTGGAAGCTATAAGGGCCATGACATTCGGATATAATGGATTCACTGCAGAGAGACTGAGGACTCAAGGCCGAAACAAACTGCTCAGCCTGAAAACAATTATCAACATGTTAACTCTCCCAGACAGCCGGTAGACTGGTTTATTTACATCCTCCAGGGTGTTTATGCAGATGGACACTCTGTCCCTCCTTATTTTCTCAATGCCGCTCCACCTAGAACCTTGTCTCTGAATCGGAACTATCGAAGGTGGTCCCATGCCATCAGACGACTGACTGATCTATAGGACCAGGCTCAATCTCACAGCCCTTTAAAGAAACCAGGAAACACTTTGATCTTCTGCCTCAGCAGGAGCCTCCAGAGGGACAATTTTTCAAAATGACATTAGATTTTACTTGACCATAACACAGAAACCATTTTTCACAATTGACTGCAGTAGGTGAAGCTGTTGATTACCTGTAGACGACACGGCCGCCCCGAGCAGTACGAGAGGAATCATAAATACAAGAAAGATGAAAGCAGCAACAAAGCATGTGAGCTTGGCCGTCGCAGTAGAAGAAGACGACAAGATTCTCTGGTGGATGGCCTGATATCCCAGACTGCCCAGTGCCTTCAAAACAAAATGCAGTAAATTACAAATTAAATCTGCTGATTTTCTTCCCTGAATTTAGTTTTGAAGTGTCAGAAACACAAATGACATGAGCTGTCCTCGTGCAGTGAGATTGTAGGAGATGATATTACTTGATGTTGTTGCCTCATCTTACCAAGGAGCAGAACTCATCAATCAGTAACCATGTCTTTCTAACGTCTGGTGTGCCAATCCATGGAGAGTGTAAAGAGTTGTTCAGCAGAGTCTGGCTGATGTTCACGGTGTGAGGGTTCATCATGACGAAGGGAACACAGACAACCTGTAGGAAAAAGACAAGGAACAATAAATACACAGAGCCTGTGAGGTTTTCTTTCTAGCCCTCCTTGAACCGGATCAGATTATATAGAAATATACTTTAGTTGTTAGGGTTAGGGTTTGGGTTAACCCTAACCCTAACCCTAACCCTAGCCCTTCCACCAGCCTTGCCAGGGGGCAAGGATACTGAATGATTTGTCGTTCCTTTCTTTCCTCCTCTTCTTCCTCTTCTGCCTAAATAAAGTCACATTTGACCTCTTCACCATGCTCCCTCCATCTCGATGATGTCACTGTAACTACACCTTGGGAGAACATTGTTCTGTAATTTACAGTATTGAGCAACGAGATCTCAATTCAACTTTGGCCAGTTCACCTGCATGTGCTTGGTATCAAAATAAAAGCTCCAAAGTCCTTCAAATTAATAGTCCTCATTTAGTAAAACCTTCCAAATGGATATTACATGGTTAGCTAGGCGAGGGCCTTTCATAATAAAATTTTCAACCACTTTGAAAAAACCTTTTTGAAAGGCCATCATTTTAGAAAACGATGGCCCTTCCTATAAAAATAGCAGAGACACTGAAGAAGATGTAGTTTATATGTTTGGCCACTAGTGGGTGCTGTAATGGCACCACACACACACACACACACACACACACACACACACACACACACACACACACACACACACACACACACACACACACACACACACACACACACACTCCAGCAGCCTTTACCAAGCTGATGAAGATGAGGACGAGCTGTATGACATCAGTGTAGGCCACGGAGTAGAGGCCTCCCAGCAGGGTGTAGACCACGGCCACGGCAGCAGAGATCCAGATGCAGACGGAGAAGGACACATCCAGGACCACACTCATGGTTCCTCCTGTCAGACACCGTCAGGATTGGTCCACAGCACAGCAGCCAATGAGCATCACAGTAACGCCGGGATAAAGCCTCGTTTACACCACCACGTTTCAAGTGAAAACTCAGTGTTTTGGTTTCAGAAAGGTTTCACGTTTACACTGCAACATTCTGAAAACACTGTTTGTTTCCATGGAAACGGCAGAAACGTGCTGCAGAAATGATGTAGTTTTCATGGTGGGCCACTCGGTGCAGAGAACAAAGAGCTCTAAACATTAACACTGGGAGAACATTCTAGTGGACAGACCACCAAGTCTGATTGTTATCAAGGTGACTGTCAAAATAAAACTACCAAGTCCCAGGAGAATGGATTTTTACCAAGTCCAATCAGTGTTGCTGGTACCCAGGTCACATCCACCATAAGTGAAAGCAGACTCAGTCCAGCTGCAGCGATTTTTCCATATTTCAAGTGAAACGGATCCATCATGGTGACACATTTCATGTCTCTCATCGGCTTCGCAAAGAACAAACCACCTGAGGAGAAAAGTGCAACAGAAGGAGACAAAAAGTATACAGTGTTTTTGAAGATTAGAGATCAAACACTGATGAACAATTATGTAATAACTTGTCAGCCATTTTTTGGCATCTGTTTTTAATAAATGAAGGTTTGGTTTCCAATGTTTACGCTGATAAAATAACATTTCAACATTGAGTACTCTGATTCCAATACACATCATAGACATCCACAACACTCTATTCATTTATGTTTCTGAGTTTTATGTATTGGACAGATTATGGTGGCTGGAAAAATCACTAACGGAAGCATGTATTTCTCAATATATTGAAAAATGAGGACTGCTCAACGCTCAATTCCAAGACAAACCCACTTTAACAACAGCATTCAAGAACCAACTAGATCGAACTGGATTGTGTTTCTCTGGTGTTGGTTGTTTGATGTTGGTTTGTTCTTGTCTAATTCCAGTTTGTACTGGTCTGATGCTGGGTTGATGGTTTTCTTCTTCTTTCTGATGGTTTTTACTGGTCTGATTCTGGTTTTGCTGGTTTAAGTTGTTTTGATGCTTTTTGAGTCTTGCTCAGAATCAGAAATATTTTTATTTCCAGGTATTGTTTTCACAATAAGAAGAAAATGTTCTTGTGGGTTGGTACAACACAGGGGTCGGCAACCTTTAATGCTCAAAGAGCCAATTGGACCCGTCTCACTCTGCTCACGACACCCAAAGAGCCGCATGCTTTTTATTTTGACACTCCACTGGAAGACCATGCCAGGAGGACAGGACACACAAAACCTCCTTCACTGCTGGTTGACAACTTACAACTAATGAAACTAAACTACATGAACTAAGCAACAAAAATACAACAAAACACAATTATTACCAACACTCCAACATAACATAACCCCCAATAATTACATTTAAAACACGACAAACAGAAACTCCCATGATGCAATGCAGCTCTCAGCTCCTTTATTGCTACACATTATTAAAATGGAAGATAAATGTGTGAGATCTGGATTGTTAGAACCATGAGTGTGATGGTGTGTCTTTAATGTCCTGTAGTTGTTGTGTAATTCACTAGAATGTTCCGTCACTCTCAACAAGTCTGCAATGAACCTCCTGGAACTGTCGGGTTTTACTGTGAAAGGTACAGGAAGCTCCCAGCTTCAGATACCAGTTGAGTCGCTGTCATGACCTGCAGCCGCAATTCTACCTTCTTCATGCCATTATTGTTGCGTGATGACGTTACATCAGTGCGTCGTTCACGACCCTACATTTTACCACTCTTTGTAGCGGGACTGCGCTCTGGGTGGCTTTGCCTCATTACGTCCCGCTCCGGGATGGACTGCAGTGGGACAAGGCTCGAGGAGCCGCAGTGGAGCGATACAACGACCACATAACTGCAGATGCTACACTGATCGGCCTGTCGGTCTCACGCTCCATCTTCCCCACTCCAATGGAACATTGTTCATGGGACATGGAACAAGAAAACATGTATTAGTTAATATAAGAATTAAAGTGTTCAAGATATAATTTTGATGTTACTATATAATCTCCAGTAAACCTGTGATGTAGGGATGCCCCACAATTCAAGGGCAAGTGTCCCCTGAAGACAGGTGTCCTCTCTTTGGAGAGACGGGTCATGAGGACAAATTGTGGGACCAGTTATATATATATAGTTTCACCCTGAGTGACCAGACTGGTAAAATATTACTATAATAACCTTTAAATGTACTAGTATACTAGTATAAATCCTCTATAAGCTCCTTGCTTGGTGGGACCAGATAGAGCCTCTTGATGGTTTTGGCCAACGGGCCTGATGCTCTTTACTGGAAAGGGAAAGTTCAACTTAAGTATGCGTGACATCAAAATCATCATCCAGGCTGTGCACTAGGCTCCGCCCCTCGGCGGGGATTTTCTGGATCGTTACTTTACATTATGGAACATTAAGGAAGTGAAGCAGGAGCACAGAATGGAGGCAAGCCTGTATCACCTCTGACCTGAATATTCTAATAATCTGGTCCAGCCCAAGTATTTTGGTCATTTCAATGTCGTTAAGCTTGAAATCTTCCAGCAAAACCAGGCCTTTGTCTGCGTTCAGCAGGTTGTCCTCATTAAGGTGTGTTAACAGTTCAATATGTGTTGATGCTCAGTGAGGTGTGACCCAGTAAAGGGTGTTGCTCTTACCAGGTCGCTCCTCAGAGGTCCTACTCTATTGCTATATTGGCCAGATGCTGGTTTCTGGGGGGGGTTTTAACTGGTCTGATGCTCTGGAGATGCCAGCTCATGTCTGTCTGTGATGCTCACAGATAGTTTGATCATATTGACCGTTTCAAAGAAATTGATTTCTTTGCAGAAACACAAACCAACATCTGGGCAGAAAATGTTCCTTGTTTATCATGGTGTGTTTGAAGAACTCTTCAATTCTCTTCTGTTTTGAGTGTTTCTCAAATCCAGATGAGCAGTAGCCTGGCAGATATGACTGTAACTCTTACCAACAATGAACCCCAAACTGTCTGCAGTGAACAAGATGAGTGTCCAGATCAGTCCCATTGACGGTGTGTACATCATCTCCACAGTGCCAACAATCAGACCTCCTCCGACCCACGTGGCTGAGAGATGGATCACAAAACACAGAATCACTGAACAAATAACAGCCAAACGACTAAATTCTCACCAGCTTCCAATGTTCCTCTATCCAGGGTTGAGGGATAAAAAGTATCAGTTGTGGAGGCGGAGAATGAGGAGACGGACGAAGGAGTCGAGTTGCTTTTCCTTTATTTTCTCCAACCGTCTGACAGTTCACCTGTCAGATAACCAACCCCCAGTGTCACCGCACTTCCCCTTATAACCCCTCCCACTATCAACACCACACCACGTGACCGACACACCCACTCCATTCTGCTTGGGAGAACCTCCCTCTCAGGTGCACACCACACAGGCCCCCCCCCGAACAATCAGAATGGTATTACAAGTTTTACAAAAAAGAAATTATTATTATTATTTTTTTTTTTAGTCCCACTTGGGTGGTCTGCACAGCCGACCATATCGGCTGCGTTGCACCACCACAGGAGGAGGTGCAGGTACCGGCACCGGGGTCACTGCAGGTGCAGGCGCTGTGGCAGCTGACGACTTGGGGGGGAGCCCACGTCTTGGGGGCTGTGCCACTTCCACCTTCAGGCGGTCCAGTGAAACCCGGACCCGTTTACCCCCCATGTCCACCACAAAGTTCTTTGTCCCTGCCTCCAGGACATGAAAGGGGCCGTCGTATGGTGGCTGAAGTGGGGAACGGTGAGCGTCATGCCTGATAAAGACATATTTTGCTGCCATCAGGTTTTTTGGGACGTATGACCGGGGAAGGCAGTGATGAACTGGGACCGGGTCGAAGGTGTGGACTGCCCCGTTGAACCTTGGTCGTCCTGCTGTGACCCCCCAGGGTTCCGATGGCTGTGGCAGGAACTCCCCAGGGACCCGTAGTGGCTGCCCCAACACCAGCTCCGCAGATGATGACTGGAGATCTTCCTTCGGAGCCGAACGCAGGCCCAACATGACCCATGGCAGTCGGTCAGCCCAGTTGCTGTCTGTGAGAGTGGCTCGGAGCGCGGCCTTCATTGTGCGATGGAAACGCTCACACAGTCCATTGGCCTGTGGGTTGAATGCCGTTGTCCGATGCAGCTGCACTCCCAGGCCTTTAGCCACCTCTGTCCACAGCTCGGAGGTGAACTGGGAGCCTCTGTCCGAAGTGACGTCCAATGGCGTGCCGAACCGTGCCACCCAGGTGGCTATGAAAGCACGAGCCACCTCTGCCGACGTCGTTGAAGCCAGCGGGACCACCTCTGGCCACCTGGTGGTCCTGTCCACCATGGTGAGGAGGTGAGTAAAGCCTTGGGAGTGAGGCAGCGGACCCACCAAGTCCAGATGCACATGGTCAAACCTCCGTTCCGGGACCAGGAACGGCTCTAGGGGGGCTTTGGTGTGACGCTGTACCTTGGACCGCTGACACGCCACACAGGAGGCTGCCCAGCTCCTGACGTCCTTCTTGAGGCCCGGCCAGACAAACTTTGCCTCCACCAGCTTCACTGATGCTCTCACGCCTGGATGCGATAGGGCATGAACAGCATCAAAAACCTGCCGTCTCCAGCCAGCAGGTACCATGGGGCGGGGGTGACCTGTAGACACGTCGCAGAGGAGTGTGGCACCATCGTCGTGGAACCGCAAATCCTGCAGCTGTAGACCTGTGGCGGCGGTCCTGAAGGCCTGGATGTCAGAGTCTGCCTGCTGGTCGCTGGCCATGGCAGTGTAGTCCACCCCAAGGTGCACAGAGTCCAGTCTGCCTGCTGGTCGCTGGCCATGGCAGTGTAGTCCACCCCAAGGTGCAGTCCACATGTGCCCGAGAGAGGCAGTCGGCCACAGCATTGCTTTTTCCAGCCACGTGCTGAATGTCTGTGGTGAACTCTGAAATGGCGGAAAGGTGGCGCTGCTGCCGCCCAGACCATGGCTCCGAGGTCTTGGACATGGCGAAGGTGAGGGGCTTGTGGTCCACAAAGGCAGTAAACCGCCGACCTTCCAACAGGAACCTAAAATGGCGGACAGCGAGGAAAAGAGCCAAAAGTTCTCTGTCCAACGTGCTGTACTTCCTCTCATTGTCGCGCAGTTGTTTGCTGAAAAACGCCAGAGGCTGCCAGGCTCCAGCCCCCCATTGTTCACATACTGCCCCCACTGCGTAGTCCGAGGCATCGGTGGTGAGCGCTACCGGTGCCGTGGGAGATGGGTGGGCCAGCATGGCGGTGTTGGAGAGCGCAGCCTTGGCCTTTTCGAAAGCCAGGATCCTCTCTGCGGACCAGTTCACGTCCTGCTTGGCCTTTCCGCCCCTCAGTGCTTCATAGAGAGGCCGCATCAGCTGAGCTGCATGTCTGATGAAGCGGTTGTAAAAGTTCACCATGCCCAGGAACTCTTGCAGTGCCCTGATGGTCTTTGGGCGCGGAAAAGCAGTGATTGCTTTCACCTTAGCCGGTAAGGGCACCACTCCCAGTGCTGACACATGGTGGCCCAGAAACTCAATCTCTGAGAGTCCAAAACAACACTTAGCTGGGTTCACGATCAGTCCATGCTCCTGCAGTCTTTCAAAAAGCTGAAGCAGGTGTAGCAGGTGCTCCGCGGGCGAGGCGCTGGCCACCAGGATGTCATCCAGGTAGATGAAGAGGAAAGGTATGCCCCTTAACACGGAGTCCATCAAGCGCTGGAAAGATTGTGCTGCACCTTTCAGACCAAATGGCATCCGCAGAAACTCGAATAGTCCAAAAGGTGTGATCACTGCAGTTTTGGCTACATCCTGCGGGTGGACTGGTACCTGGTGGTAGCCTCTCACCAGATCCACCTTGGAAAATATTACCTTCCCTGCCAGGTGGACAGAAAAGTCTTGGATGTGTGGAACAGGGTACCGATCATGTGCCGTGACCGTATTAAGGCGTCGAAAATCCCCACAAGGCCTCCAACTCCCATCAGATTTTGGGACCATATGCAATGGGGATGCCCACGGGCTGTCAGAGCGTCGCACGATACCCAGTCTCTCCATAGTGGCAAACTCCTCCTTAGCAATCGCCAGCTTTGCCGATCCAGTCGGCGGGGGCGAGCAAACACCGGCGGCCCAGCCGTGGGGATATAATGTTCCACTCCGTGTTTGACTACGGCTGCTGAAAAGGTGGGGACTGTCAGTTCAGGAAACTCTGCCAGGAGCCACTGGTACACATCCCCCGAAGCCAAGATATTAGCAAGGGACACCACCTCTCCTTTCCCCAAAGTGCAGGAGAAGGAGGAGAATGAGACGGCGTCCACTAGGCGGCGATTCACCATGTCCACTAAGAGTCCATGCGCACACAAAAAAATCTGCTCCCAGGATGGGCACGGACACAGCAGCCATCACAAAATCCCATCCGAACTGACGGCCATTAAAACACACATTCACGAACCTGGTGCCAAATGTGCGGATGGAAGTCCCGTTAGCAGCATCCAGAGGCGGCCCTTTACCGCCGCTCTCGACGTCGGTGAAGGAGGCGGGAATGATGCTCCGCTGGGCCCCGGTATCCACGAGGAAGCGCCTCCCGGATACAGAGTCTTTAATGAAGAGCAGCGTTCCGATGTCCCCGGCGCTCATGGCTGCTAACGAGTGCCGGGTCTGGCGTTTCCCTGCACAGAGAAGGAGCAGGGCGCCGTGCAGCGCTTGGCTCTGCTCCCGAACCGCCGGTGAAAAAAACACAGCTGGTTGTCATTCCTGCGCCGATCCGTAATCGTCCCGACTGCAAACTGCGCTTCCTCCTCCGGCCGGTGTTCCGGTGGCTCCGGCAGGACTGCATGCACCCCGTACTGCCGTGATGCGAGCAGGAGCTTGTCTGCCTCTTCCGCCAGCCCCCGATAGTCCTTTGTGTGCACGAGTGGAGAACTCGCCAGTGCCGTGCGGACCGGAGCTGGGAGTTGACGCAGAAACAGGTGGATAAACAGGAACTCCGCGTCCCCCGATCCCCGCAGCGCCAACATGTTCTCCATCAGCTCCGTTGGTTTACCGTCTCCCAAGCCGTTGAGAGACAGGAGACGCTCGGCTCGCTCGGCGTCGGAAATCTGGAACAGCCGCAGGAGCAGAGTCTTGAGGGCGGAGTACTTTCCTTGCGCCGGTGGGTCCCGGAGCAGCCCCATCACTCGGCGGGTGGTGGAAGAGTCCAGAGCTGCGACGGCGTGATAATACTTGGTGTCGTCGGCCGTGACTCCCCGGAGGTGGAACTGTGCCTCGATGTGCTGGAACCATGGTTCCGGATGATGTGGCCAAAACTCCGGTAATTTTACCGCTGCGGCGTACACCACGGGCGCACTGGCCGCCGCGCCGCCGGGGATTGTACTGCTGCTGGCTCCGGTTGACATGTTCGTTTGTCAGGGTCACCAATGTGGAGGCGGAGAATGAGGAGACGGACGAAGGAGTCGAGTTGCTTTTCCTTTATTTTCTCCAACCGTCTGACAGTTCACCTGTCAGATAACCAACCCCCAGTGTCACCGCACTTCCCCTTATAACCCCTCCCACTATCAACACCACACCACGTGACCGACACACCCACTCCATTCTGCTTGGGAGAACCTCCCCCTTAGGTGCACACCACACAGTAATAAAATGATTGGCAGGACAGAGGCCTATTCACAGTAACTGCTAACAAACAAACTGCTTTCAGTACATTGGTGAAGTTCAACAGGTACTGGAAACACTAGATAATGTCCTGTTACTTTAATGTACTCTGACTTCAGCTAAAGCAGACTTGCTGTGCTTCTTCTTCCGTCAAGACAAATAGTGTGGAAACATACTTGCACTCAAAAACACATTTTGTCCAAGTGGACATGAAGGTGAAAACAGTTATCAGCAGCAACAAAAACAGCCGTTCAATGTGAAGCAGCATAGACTGAGATATGGGCGTGTCTTGTTTTGGTTTCTCCGCATGTCAATCTTCCTGGAGGCGGGGCTTCTCCAGCTCTGTGATGTCAGCAAGGTGGTGCCGCGTCATCAAATAGAATCAAGGTGTTGAGCCCCCCCACCAGTTAGAACAGCAAAAGATCACTGTGAACTCAAGCTTGAGGGAATCAATGAAAAAAACACTTTGGGATGTTTAAGAACCCCAAATAGCACTTTTCAAGGATTCAAGGATTCAAGGATTCAAGGATTTTTTATTGTCATATCAAAAGGAAATGATACGAAATTTGGACTCAGGTCCCGGTAAGCCAGTAATAAAAATATATAGAGCGTAAAATATATACATATACAAGAGCAGAAATGTAAAGTGTAAAGTGTTTGTAGTGCAAAATTGTGAGGGAGTCTATGGAACATGGCTTTTATGATGTTTAAAGCACAGAAAAGTCGATTTAGGATAATATGGGTCCTTTAATGTATTCTGACATCAGCTAAAGCAGATTATAGAGCATCTTCCTCCTCTGACACCAGATTGTAGAGCATCTTCCTCCTCGAACATCAGATTATAGAGCATCTTCCTCCTCTGACACCAGATTGTAGAGCATCTTCCTCCTCTAACATCAGATTATAGAGCATCTTCCTCCTCTGACACCAGATTGTAGAGCATCTTCCTCCTCGAACATCAGATTATAGAGCATCTTCCTCCTCTGACACCAGATTGTAGAGCATCTTCCTCCTCTAACATCAGATTATAGAGCATCTTCCTCCTCTAACATCAGATTATAGAGCATCTTCCTCCTCTGACACCAGATTATAGAGCATCTTCCTCCTCTGAAACCAGATTATAGAGCATATTCCTCCTCTGACATCAGATTGTAGAGCATCTGCCTCCTCTGACACCAGATTATAGAGCATCTTCCTCCTCTAACATCAGATTATAGAGCATCTCACTCCCCTAACATCAGATTGTAGAGCATCTTCCTCCTCGAACATCAGATTATAGAGCATCTTCCTCCTCTGACACCAGATTGTAGAGCATCTTCCTCCTCTAACATCAGATTATAGAGCATCTTCCTCCTCTGACATCAGATTGTAGAGCATCTTCCTCCTCTGACACCAGATTATAGAGCATCTTCCTCCTCTGACACCAGATTATAGAGCATATTCCTCCTCTAACATCAGATTATAGAGCATCTCACTCCCCTAACATCAGATTATAGAGCATCGTCATCATCTGACACCAGATTATAGAGCATCTTCCTCCTCTAACACTAGATTATAGAGCATCTTCCCCCTCTGACACCAGATTATAGAGCATCCTCCTCCTCTAACATCAGATTATAGAGCATCTCAATCCCCTAACATCAGATTGTAGAGCATATTCCTCCTCGAACATCAGATTGTAGAGCATCTTCCTCCTCGAACATCAGATTATAGAGCATCTTCCTCCTCTGACACCAGATTATAGAGCATCTTCCTCCTCTGACACTAGATTATAGAGCATCTTCCTCCTCTAACATCTAGATTATAGAGCATCTTCCTCCTCTAACATCAGATTATAGAGCATCTTCCTCCTCTAACATCAGATTATAGAGCATCTCACTCCCCTAACATCAGATTATAGAGCATCTTCCTCCCCTAACATCAGATTATAGAGCATCCTCCTCCTCTAACACTAGATTATAGAGCATCTTCCTCCTCTAACACTAGATTATAGAGCATCAAAGCCGTCAGACTTTACTTCAGACACTCGTGGCCTCAGAGGAACGACGTTCCTCCGGTAGAACCCCGTTATAACTCACACTAAACATTTCTGGAAGAGAGCAGATGGCAGTCTTTGTCTCTTGCTGAAAAGGCCATGTTTTATTGAATTATAGTGTTTAATCGTGTCGTTTAGCAGGTCCTTGTGCCGCTGCTCATCTGCTCACTTTGTCAATAGTTTCCGTTCAGCCATAATTAGCACTTTTTCCAAGTGTTGGATCAGGGTGTGTTTCTTTCTCCATCTGAGATCTGATGTTCTGAGAAGTTATCAACCTGGAAACCAACGTTAGCTCTGCCGCACACAGACACAGGGTCTGCATGCTAATCTTTATTTACTAACTTGTTTCTAACAACCTACACATTTCACATCAAAGACAACATCACACATGGAACTGAACACCACCTGATGGCTCCAGACGTTTTACAAAGCGAATCACATTCACATCAACTCATTTTAATCTGGGCTTTTTAACAGAGACACACAGGAAGCAGTCGTTCGTCTCACTGCTATGACTCTTTGGGTTTGTCCAAAATGCTCCACCTTTCCCTGTGGATGACTTCATAGGGTTAAGCAAAGGTATTACAAGCTGTATACCATTGCATAAACTGAACTGAATTGTGAAGTGTGCTAAAAATAGACACAAGCAGGTTCAGTTTGCTGCGTTCCAAATAACACCATGACTAACATCATACATCAACATAATTTATGAGTGGGTTCACAAATTCTCAAGCATGTAGCAACAAGTCTGATCACAAACAGTGGAGAACTTTCAGAAGTAATAGATTACACCCTGGACATGAGCCAGTTTGCATTAACTCCACCCAGTAAGGTCACAGGCTCTTATGTAGATGTAGGAGGCAGTTTAAAGTCATGAAAGTAGATATTTGTTCTCACTATCATATTGGAAGGAAAGATTAAAGTACAGATATCTAAAATACTTTCATATTATTGGCTGTAGAAATACTTCATTAATGGTCACTTCTGTTTAAAACTGAAAAATACACAGACATTCGACTGAAACTTGTAATATAGTTTTATACTGAAGAACTGAAGCACCAATTCTTTATTCCTTATTGGACACTTGATGTATTTGTTTACTATTTCAGATGATCTTTACAATTTCAATACTTTAGTGTACGTTGTACATTTCAGGAACTTTACAGGGAGGATAGAAAGTTCTCTGGCTTGTTAACATCACTTCATTGAGCAGTTTCTATTTGACCTGCAGAGTTTACATCTATTATTTAGACTGGAGGAGCTCCAACCCTTAAAACCAACCAAAACTCTGAGAATTGTTAAATTGTGTAAAGGAGTCGTGCAACACGTCCCTTGTCTCATTGTTATGTATTTGATCAACTAGCTGGAAAAGTGCATGTTGTATCTGTAATCTAATGTATATTTAACTCATACAATGTGTCTCACCTTTAATTCAGGGCGTCGTTTGAAATCTGAATTTTTTTAATTAGAATTTTTAAAATGTATTTTGGCAGTCTTCAGAAAACTAAACAGAACAAAGAACACTTAATTGTCCAACTGATCAGGTGAATGGGTGGAGGTCCAAATGTTCTTGTCATTACCTCGAGTGGTGTCTGACTACACTGTAGTCTTCTCGATCTCCTCCAGATACTTTGTGATTACTCAGTGGGTCATGAAATCCTCACCTGTCATGGTGAAGATCCCCACCAGCCAGCCGATGCCTCGGTTCCCCAGCAGGGCCATCTCCATCCCAGTGGCTGCACTCTTCTTCTGCTCCCGTCTGGACTTGAAGGAGGCCCAGACGCCGGTCCCGAGGACCAGCAGGTAGAAGACTGCCATCACCACGGCACCGGGGACGTTGACGGCCATGATGGACCACCGCAGACTGTCTGAGGTGTGACTGACTGAACAAGTGACTGCTGGTGGTGAACATTGAAGTGATCAGGGAACAAATCCTCCCTCGTCTGAGCTAATCAGTCTGGTCAAACCAGTTTTGTGTCGTGTAGAGATAAAAACCATGTTGCTCAATGCAGTAGTGCTTAGACAGATGTGGAGAGAAAATCAAACTTACTTATGTAATGGTGCCTAAAATGTTTTATATGGGGAAGTTGTACAATATGAACAAAGTAATAAATCTGTCATATATGTTGGGACCTGTGTCAGAGTGATGATGTCACGGCCTATGTCTGTGCTGTATTTATCTTTCTTTCTTTATTAGTATATTTCCAGAGGATGGTACACATTAATGGACACTCAGTAGTCACTTTGTGTAAATGCACCAGATTTAGCCATGGGCTACTTTATATCCATAGTCCTCGTACATTCAAGACAACAACAATTATTTAAAAACAAACATGGACATAGAGTATATACCCTATTTACAACCACCCCTGTGATATAAACACATTTCCCAGTCTAGAACATTTAATCAGGTCTTACAATTGATCACAAGATTGATTAGCCTTTAACCAGAGTTTCAGCTCTTTTTCAAATGCAGTAAAAGTGGAAGATTCTCTAATGGTAATTGGAAGATGATTCCAGCTTTAGGTACATATAGGTACATATATACGCATATAGGTACATATATGTGCATAAAATATAGGACATATATGTACCTATATGCACATATAGTGTGCATATATATGTGCATATAGGTACCTATATGCGTATATATGTACCTATATGTGCATTTAGGTATGCATAGATGCAGCATATATATTGTCATATATGTGCCTATATGCAGCATTTATGTGCATATATGCAGCATATATATTGTCATATATGTGCATATATGCAGCATTTGTGTGCATATATGCAGCATATATATGGTCATATATGTGGATATATGCAGCATATATGTGCATATATGCTGCATATATATTGTCATATATGTGCATATATGTGCATATATGTGCATATATCCACATATAGGTTCTTTCCATGTGGGAAGAAGCAAGAGAACTTTCTATCCTCCTTGTAAAGTTCCTGAAATGTACAACGTACACTAAAGTCTTGAAATTGTAAAGATCATCTGAAATAGTAAACAAATACATCAAGTGTCCAATAAGGAATAAAGAATTGGTGATTCAGTTCTTCAGTATAAAACTATATTACAAGTTTCAGTCGAATGTCTGTGTATTTTTCAGTTTTAAACAGAAGTGACCATTAATGAAGTATTTCTAGAGCCAATAATATGAAAGTATTTTAGATATCTGTACTTTAATCTTTCCTTCCAATATGATAGTGAGAACAAATATCTACTTTCATGACTTTAAACTGCCTCCTACATCTACATAAGAGCCTGTGACCTTACTGGGTGGAGTTAATGCAAACTGGCTCATGTCCAGGGTGTAATCTATTACTTCTGAAAGTTCTCCACTGTTTGTGATCAGACTTGTTGCTACATGCTTGAGAAGGTGTGAGTCCACTCATTAAACCTTCATTTGCATAATGGTGTTTACAGCTGATGTTCGTCATGGTGTTTTTTGGAACTCAGCCAACTTGTCATGTCCTGCTCCTCTGCAGCCTCTGCAGGGTTCTAGTGCTGCAGGCTGTGTTTCCTTCTCCTCTGCATGTTGCAGATGGGCGTGTCAGGCGGCTGTGTCAGAGAGGAGAGAGCCGGCTGGGTCATTCCCTGGATTGGGTGCAGCTGCTCAAGTCGACTCTGCTCCGCTCAGATCCAGTCCGTGTGTTCCCCCTCACCAAACCTCCTCCTTTGGAGGAGCACCAAGCGCAGGGGTGTCAAACTCAGTTCCTCGAGGGCCGAAGCTCTGCACGTTTTCCACGTCTCCCTCCACTGAATGTCCTGATGGTTCTTCACCACGTTCAGCACAAAGCCAGATAACCAGCTGCTCATTGCACTCAGCTGTGTGGAAGCAGGGAGACGTGGGAAATGTGGATTTGTCTTTCAGCATCACTCTGAACCAGCATGTTTCTAATTTTACGTAGATGTACGTAAATATTACGTAGGTGAAAAAAGGCAGTCCTGCAGATGTATTTAATGTGAGTTAAAGGATAAATCCTGGTTAAAAATAACTCCCAGGTTCCTCACAGTGGTACTGGAGGTCAAAGTAATACCATCCAGTATGTATCTTTAGATCATTAGATCATTATCTTTAGATCATTTGTCTCTCAGATGTTGTTGAGCAAATATAATCATTTCAGTTTTATCTGAGTTAAAGGAGCAGGAAATGATGTCTCATCCTTGTTATGATCACTATGATCAAAAGCAGAACTGAGATCTAACAGGACCAGAGCAGAGACCAGTCCTTTGTCTGAAGCCATGAGAAGATCATTAGTAACTTTGACCAGAGTCTCTAATAATAATTAGAATGGATTGGTTTTATACAGCGCTTTTCTTGGCACTCAAAGACACTTTACTTTGCATTATTCATTGACTCCATACTTGATGGTGGTAAATGTGTAGGCAGTCACAGCTGCCCTGGAGCAGACTGATGGAAGCAATGCTGTCATTTTGCACCGTTGGCCCCTCCAACCACCACCAACTATTCACTCTCTCACTGGATTAAAGAAGTTTACAAAATCATTACTGCTCAAAGTTAAAGGAATGTGAGGTTCAACACAGCTAGGACTTTTTGTTAGCCTGGCTATAGTATTGAAGAGAAATCTAGGTTGTTCTGGTTTTCTTCTATTAAGGAGGAATAGTAGGCGTTTCCTGTTTTGTGAAGGGACTTTTTTATAGATTAACAAACTATTTCTCCAGGCTGTTCAAAATACTTTTAACTGAGTTAAATACCATCTCTTCTCTAACTCTTGCACTGATTTCTTTAGAGTTCTCAGATTATCATGATACCATGGAGAGATCCTCCTCTGAGTTGTTGCTTTTATCTTCAAGGGTGCAAAAGAATCAAGTGTGGAGTGAAGTAAGGCTGCAGTTCATCTACAACCAAGTCAACCTGAGTAGGACTGATGGTGTGGCAGCTGTTTACTGCTGCATCCACAGATGGTATTGAAGTGATTATTGGTGGGAGTACTTCCCTGAATTTGGTTACAGCATCATCTGATAGGTGTCTCTTATATTTCAGTTTATTTTCAGGGGCTATAAAGCCAGTTCATGTAAATTTGAATGATATCAGGAAGTGATCTGACAACAGAGGGTTGTAAGGAAAAAACATGAATAGATCAATGTCAATAGTGTAAGTGAGAACAAGATCAAGCTTGTGATTAGTTTGGCTGTTATTTATTATGTAGGGATTCTGTGTTTTGTGATCCATCTCTCAGCCACGTGGGTCGGAGGAGGTGTGATTGTTGGCACTGTGGAGATGATGTACACACCGTCAATGGGACTGATCTGGACACTCATCATGTTCACTGCATTCAGTACGGGGTTCATTGTTGGTAAGAGTTACAGTCATATCTGCCAGACTACTGCTCATCTGGATTTGAGAAACACTCAAAACAGAAGAGAATTGAAGAGTTCTTCAAACACACCATGATAAACAAGGAACATTTTCTGCTCAGATGTTGGTTTGTGTTTCTGCAAAGAATGCAGATTGATGGAAAGGATCAATGGCTGACAAGTTATTATGTAATTTTTTTTATCAGTGTTTGATCTCTAATCTTCAAAAACACTGTATACTTTTTGTCTCCTTCTGTTGCACTTTTCTCCTCAGGTGGTTTGTTCTTTGCGAAGCCGATGAGAGACATGAAATGTGTCACCATGATGGATCCGTTTCACTTGAAATATGGAAAAATCGCTGCAGCTGGACTGAGTCTGCTTTCACTTATGGTGGATGTGACCTGGGTACCAGCAACACTGATTGGACTTGGTAAAAATCCATTCTCCTGGGACTTGGTAGTTTTATTTTGACAGTCACCTTGATAACAATCAGACTTGGTGGTCTGTCCACTAGAATGTTCTCCCAGTGTTAATGTTTAGAGCTCTTTGTTCTCTGCACCGAGTGGCCCACCATGAAAACTACATCATTTCTGCAGCACGTTTCTGCCGTTTCCATGGAAACAAACAGTGTTTTCAGAATGTTGCAGTGTAAACGTGAAACCTTTCTGAAACCAAAACACTGAGTTTTCACTTGAAACGTGGTGGTGTAAACGAGGCTTTATCCCGGCGTTACTGTGATGCTCATTGGCTGCTGTGCTGTGGACCAATCCTGACGGTGTCTGACAGGAGGAACCATGAGTGTGGTCCTGGATGTGTCCTTCTCCGTCTGCATCTGGATCTCTGCTGCCGTGGCCGTGGTCTACACCCTGCTGGGAGGCCTCTACTCCGTGGCCTACACTGATGTCATACAGCTCGTCCTCATCTTCATCAGCTTGGTAAAGGCTGCTGGAGTGTGTGTGTGTGTGTGTGTGTGTGTGTGTGTGTGTGTGTGTGTGTGTGTGTGTGTGTGTGTGTGTGTGTGTGTGTGTGTGTGTGTGTGTGTGTGTGTGGTGCCATTACAGCACCCACTAGTGGCCAAACATATAAACTACATCTTCTTCAGTGTTTCTGCTATTTTTGCAGGACTTTCAAAAAGGTTTTTTTGAAGGAGTTTAGGGCTTTTATTATGAAAGGTCTTAGCCTTGCTAACCACGTAATATCCATTTGGAAGGTTTTATAAAATGAAGACTATTGATTTGAAGAAGTTTGGAGCTTTTATTTTTCAAGCAAGGACATGCAGGTGAACTGGCCAAAGTTGAATTGAGATCTCGTTGCTCAATATTGTAAATTACAGAACAATGTTCTCCCAAGGTGCAGTTACAGTGACATCATCGAGATGGAGGGAGCATGGTGAAGAGGTCAAATGTGACTTTATTTAGGCGGAAGAGGAAGAAGAGGAGGAAAGAAAGGAACGACAAATCATTCAGTGTCCTTGCCCCCTGGCAAGGCTGGTGGAAGGGTTAGGGTTAGGGTTAGGGTTAGGGTTAGGGTTAGGGTTAGGGTTAGGGTTAGGGTTAGGGTTACCCAAACCCTAACCCTAACAACTAAAGTATATTTCTATATAATCTGATCCGGTTCAAGGAGGGCTAGAAAGAAAACCTCACAGGCTCTGTGTATTTATTGTTCCTTGTCTTTTTCCTACAGGTTGTCTGTGTTCCCTTCGTCATGATGAACCCTCACACCGTGAACATCAGCCAGACTCTGCTGAACAACTCTTTACAC
This sequence comes from Blennius ocellaris, assembly GCF_963422515.1. Taxonomy (NCBI): domain Eukaryota; kingdom Metazoa; phylum Chordata; class Actinopteri; order Blenniiformes; family Blenniidae; genus Blennius; species Blennius ocellaris. Next base: position 524,156 of record NC_137651.1, on the reverse strand, counting down.
TCTCCATGGATTGGCACACCAGACGTTAGAAAGACATGGTTACTGATTGATGAGTTCTGCTCCTTGGTAAGATGAGGCAACAACATCAAGTAATATATCTCCTACAATCTCACTGCATGAGGACAGCTCATGTCATTTGTGTTTCTGACACTTCAAAACTAAATTCAGGGAAGAAAATCAGCAGATTTAATTTTTAATTTACTGCATTTTGTTTTGAAGGCACTGGGCAGTCTGGGATATCAGGCCATCCACCAGAGAATCTTGTCGTCTTCTTCTACTGCGACGGCCAAGCTCACATGCTTTGTTGCTGCTTTCATCTTTCTTGTATTTATGATTCCTCTCGTACTGCTCGGGGCGGCCGTGTCGTCTACAGGTAATCAACAGCTTCACCTACTGCAGTCAATTGTGAAAAAATGTGTCTGTGTTATGGTCAAGTAAAATCTAATGTCATTTTGAAAAATTGTCCCTCTGGAAGCTCCTGCTGAGGCAGAAGATCAAAGGGTTTCCTGGTTTCTTCATAGGGGTGTAGAAGATGAATGAGAAGATTTTCAACTGGATCAGCAGTTTCCATCAAGCAGCCATCTACAACTCATCAGTAATGAATTCATACAGTTGTATAATGATGATGTCTTCATAGAGACTCGTTTACAAATCCTTCTCTGTGCAAGTGAATAAAGTCTCCCATGTTACAGCCTCTAATATCAAACAGCACACATCTGGTAGTGGATCCCTGATCTGAGTCACAATATTCATTTTCTATTGTATTAGTGCTCAATGTCAACTGGTGAAGTACCGCCCTCCCTCAAACTGCAGCTATCAGATCCATATTAAAGAAGCACAACCTGGATCCAGAGCTCCTCTCAAACAACCACCCTCTCTCAAACTCTCCCTTTCTGACAAAGATTCTGGAAAAGGTCGTCACCCTGCAGATTCAAGGACATCTCCAATCCCAACAACATCCTCAGACGTTTCAATCAGGTTTGAGACCCTCCGACAGCACAAAGACTGCTCTGACAGAGTTTTAAATAACCTCCTGAGAGCAGAAGACTCTGGCTCCCCCAGCCTACTGATCCTGCTCCACCTACTCAGTGACGCCGTGTTCCACCAAGACTGAAAGAACGAGATTGTGGATACAAGTGTCAGGACTCATGGTGGAGCCATTGGTCCTCCACAGTGAAAGGAGACAGCTAAAGTGGTTCAGGACAACGTCTAAGAGAACCACTGGTGTCCTCTAACTGAACCAAGGACGTCTGACTCAGCCCTTCAGCCCGGTCCAAACTACCAGGAGAAATGACATCTCTTGGTTGGTCTTCCAGAAGCTTGACGTCCTTCAGAAGTGTTGGGGGAAGACAGGGGTGTCCGGGCTGATTGTCTCTCCATACTGCCACTGGGACCGTATGCAGGCCGAGTTGGATAGAAGATGAATGAATGAACCATTTTAGGTCTATCAGTCGAACTCTTTCATTCTCCTGTTTCTGTCCTTCAGACAGACAAAAGTCTTTCATTAGTTTTTTGCATTACTGTTTGGCTTCTACAGTATCACAGGGCTCTTCATGTCTTCTAATCACATCCATGCTCTTCTGTTCAGAAATTCTGTGTCTTGGCCCTTTAACATTGTGAAATTGACGTGGTAGTGATGTAACTTCAGAAGCACATGTATGATTACTGGCCACTCTATTAGACAAAGTTACACAATCTCTTTCTATGTGGAAAAACATTGAAGGAGATTGTGTAACTTTGTCTTCCTCCTCCTCCTCCTCCTCCAATTTCTCCAGGATTGAGTTTAAAAGATGTTTCCATATTTACTTTGACTCATGTACTAAAATTACTTGGTTCGGTGTCTTAAGCAGTGTTATCAGTTGAAATGTGTGTACTCTATAATTGTGTGGTTATTGTTGACGTTCACCTCTGCTTGTCTGTTGTTCAGATCTGAGTTGGAATGTCGGGTCTTTTTGCAGCCTGCTTGTTTAATCTTTGTGGAATCTCGCTTCTCCTCTTCTGTTATGCATGTCCGTGAACTTTAAAAACACGAGGAGTATTTGTCCTGCAGAGACCGTCAATTCCAATTTGATTCAATTATACAGACAAGGAGTAAATCTGAGGAGCCTTTTACATTCTGATAGTCCTGGACTTGCTTCACCCGGTAGGGGGCGGAGCCGAGAATTTTCACCCCTTCATTTGGCTCGGTGGCATTCCCATTGACTTTAGAGACCAGATCAAAGGACGTGGGGAAAACTCCACAGTTACACCAGAGAGTCTTGGTCTTCAGAATGAGTCGTCTTGCCGCGTTATTAACTCTTCCACTGCAGCGCAGTTTAACACAGCCTTTTACTCATCTCCCAGTCTGACTGACGTTCTGGTCTTTAATTTAGATGGCGAGGCACTTCCCTCCCACTTTGACTCATCCTGTCGATCTACTTTAGATGTTGTGGCTCCTTTACAAACGAGGCTCTCTGAACCTAAACCTGAGCCATGAGTGCAGGACAGCTGAGAGGAAGTGGAAGAAGGCTAAGCGACAGGTGTCCTTCCAGATGTTGAGGGACAGCTGGCGTTCTTATCAGAAGACTGTGAATTTTGCAAAATCCAAATTTTTTTTTTTTTTATATCATTGCCTCTAACTGTCACAATTCTTGTGCTTTCTTGAAAACTGTAAACTCTGTTCTAAATGCTCTACAAGAGGTCTGCCTGGAGAACTCTGAGGAGGGAGAGGTTCCCGAGCTAGTTCACCAACAAGGTTGTGACCATTAGGGCCTTCATTAGCAGTCCTGCCCATGAGCCCTCTACCTCTACCTATGGCCACTCTACCACTGTCAATGACCACTCTACCTCTGTCTATGACCACTCTACCTCTGTCTATGACCCCTCTACCTCTGTATATGACCACTCTACCTCTGTCTATGACCACTCTACCTCTGTCTATGACCACTCTACCTCTGTATATGACCACTCTACCACTGTCTCTGAGCCCTCTACCTCTACCTATGACCACTCTACCACTGTCAATGACCACTCTACCTCTGTCTATGACCACTCTACCTCTGTCTATGACCACTCTACCTCTGTCTATGACCCCTCTACCTCTGTATATGACCACTCTACCTCTGTCTATGACCCCTCTACCTCTGTCTATGACCACTCTACCTCTGTCTATGACCACTCTACCACTGTCAATGACCACTCTACCTCTGTCTATGACCACTCTACCTCTGTCTATGACCACTCTACCACTGTCAATGACCACTCTACCTCTGTCTATGACCACTCTACCTCTGTCTATGACCCCTCTACCTCTGTATATGACCCCTCTACCACTGTCAATGACCACTCTACCTCTGTCTATGACCACTCTACCTCTGTCTATGACCACTCTACCACTGTCAATGACCACTCTACCTCTGTCTATGACCACTCTACCTCTGTCTATGACCCCTCTACCTCTGTATATGACCACTCTACCTCTGTATATGACCACTCTACCACTGTCTCTGAGCCCTCTACCTCTACCTATGACCACTCTACCTCTACCTATGACCACTCTACCACTGTCTCTGAGCCCTCTACCTCTACCTATGACCACTCTACCTCTGTCTATGACCCCTCTACCTTTACCTATGACCACTCTACCTCTGTCTATGACCCCTCTACCTTTACCTATGACCACTCTACTCTGTATATGACCCCTCTACCTCTGTCTATGACCCCTCTACCTCTACTTATGACCACTCTACCACTGTCTATTAACCCTCTACCCCTGTATATGACCCCTATACCTCTACCTATGACCCCTCTACCTCTGTCTATGACCTCTCTACCTCTACCTATGACTACTCTACCTCTGTATATGACCACTCTACCTCTACCTATGACCCCTCTACCTCTACCTCTACCACTGTCTATGACCACTCTACCTCTACCTGTGACCACTCTACCTATAACTATGACCCCTCTACCTATGACCCCTCTACCTATGACCCCTCTACCTCTGTCTATGACCTCTCTACCTCTACCTATGACTACTCTACCTCTGTATATGACCACTCTACCTCTACCTATGACCCCTCTACCTCTACCTCTACCACTGTCTATGACCACTCTACCTCTACCTGTGACCACTCTACCTATAACTATGACCCCTCTACCTATGACCCCTCTACCTATGACCCCTCTACCTATGACCCCTCTACCTATGACCCCTCTACCTATGACCCCTCTACCTATGACCCCTCTACCTCTGCCACATGCTCTGCTGACTTTGAGCAGTTTGACTCTGTCAGCCTTATTTAACAGAGGTTCTGCTCATGTTGCCAGCGTTTGTGCTCAACATTTTAAATAGCAGTTTAGTAAATGGGAGTGGACCTCTGAGTTTTAGGCATGTGGTGGTGACTGAACCTGGCTCAGATTCAGACCTTAGACATTCAGCCTGTCTCAGCTTCCTTTCTTTCCAAAGCTTTTGGAGAAAATTGTTTATTGAAGCTGAAGGCAACGACGCTGTTCTGCAGAGTGCTGAGTGTAGAACTGACCAAACCCACCGCAACCACCACGAGCCGCAGAACCCACAGGGCCTTCCGGTCTGACGCCTGAGGACACACACACACACACACACACACACACACACACACACACACACACACACACACACACACACACACACACACACACACACACACACACACACACACACACACACACACACACAAGCAGATGAGTGCAGCTAGGAACACATTAAGGTTTGTCACCTGGAATGGGCACCAAACAAACAGAGTTCTCCAAAACCTCCATTAAGTTTCTGGGACAGACCATTGAATTGAATTGTCTTTATTGTCACTGGAACAAGAACCACTAAACTGCATGGAAAGCTTGGAGGGAAAGAAAGACGACAAGAGGTGAGGAGAGGAGAAATAAAATGCAGATTTCAGACTGAGCTCCGGGGAGAAAAGTTTGTAATCAGGAAAAACAAGCACTCAGGCACATTTGAAGCATGAACACAGATTACAACACGTCTTCAAGACGAGGCACAAGGAGGAAGTGTCTTGGCCAGGAGACGTTGTCCTGATTGGCTCTACTGAGCATGTGCAGAAGAACTTGTCTTCTCGGGACGCAGTTTTTCTCGGGCGTTTCTTTTCCAAAAAGTTCCACCTTGGTGTCTCTGAAGTTCATAGAAGCAACAGTAAGATGCCGACTTGGACAAATATTGATTCTGAAGTGGTGTTGAGCTGCGGTAGCTGTCAGAGCAAACACACAGAAAGTACTTCCTGAACGGGCAGTTGGAGTTAAAGTACACACCTTACAGTCCGAGGCGTCGTGTTGTTTATCTGCTCGCACCATGAGCTGAGCTGGAAAGAGTTTCAATAGATCAGTTCCTGCTTCAGGCTCCTCCTCAACCACTGCTGGAAAATAATGACTATCTCATATAGAGAAAGACCGTAAATGGTTCATTCTCATGCATTCAGGAGTTTCAACACTACGTTGTGACATTTTGTAGATTTTACTTCTGAACAGTGATATATTTCCTTTTCTCCTTGACAGTCGTGATGGTCTTTACCTGTACCTGTACCTGTACCTGTACCTGTACCTGTACCTGTACCTGTACCTGTACCTCTACCTGACCTGTACCTGTACCTGTACCTGTACCTGTACCTGTACCTGTGCCTGTGCCTGTACCTGTACCTGTACCTGTACCTGTGCCTGTACCTGTACCTGTACCTGTACCTGTACCTGTACCTGTGCCTGTGCCTGTACCTGTACCTGACCTGTACCTGTACCTGACCTGTACCTGTACCTGTACCTGTACCTGTACCTGTACCTGTGCCTGTGCCTGTACCTGTACCTGACCTGTACCTGTACCTGACCTGTGCCTGTGCCTGTGCCTGTGCCTGTGCCTGTGCCTGTGCCTTTGCCTGTACCTGTGCCTGTACCTGTACCTGTGCCTGTACCTGAGCTGTACCTGTACCTGTACCTGTACCTGTACCTGTACCTGTACCTGTACCTGAGCTGTACCTGTACCTGTACCTGTACCTGTACCTGTACCTGTACCTGACCTGTACCTGTACCTGTACCTGTACCTGTACCTGAGCTGTACCTGTACCTGTACCTGTACCTGTACCTGTACCTGTACCTGACCTGTACCTGTACCTGTACCTGTACCTGTACCTGAGCTGTACCTGACCTGTGCCTGTGCCTGTACCTGTACCTGACCTGTGCCTGTACCTGAGCTGTACCTGTACCTGTACCTGTACCTGTACCTGTACCTGTACCTGTACCTGACCTGTACCTGTACCTGTGCCTGTGCCTGTGCCTGTGCCTGTGCCTGTGCCTGTGCCTGTACCTGTACCTGTACCTGACCTGTACCTGTATCTGTACCTGTACCTGAGCTGTACCTGTACCTGAGCTGTACCTGTACCTGTACCTGTACCTGTACCTGTACCTGTACCTGTACCTGTACCTGAGCTGTACCTGAGCTGTACCTGTACCTGTACCTGTACCTGTACCTGTACCTGACCTGTACCTGTACCTGTACCTGTACCTGTACCTGACCTGTACCTGTACCTGTACCTGTGCCTGTGCCTGTGCCTGTGCCTGTACCTGTACCTGTACCTGACCTGTACCTGTACCTGTACCTGTACCTGACCTGTACCTGTACCTGTGCCTGTGCCTGTACCTGTGCCTGTGCCTGTACCTGAGCTGTACCTGTACCTGAGCTGTACCTGAGCTGTACCTGTACCTGTACCTGTACCTGTACCTGTACCTGACCTGTACCTGTACCTGTACCTGTACCTGTACCTGTACCTGAGCTGTACCTGTACCTGAGCTGTACCTGTACCTGTACCTGAGCTGTACCTGAGCTGTACCTGAGCTGTACCTGTACCTGTACCTGTACCTGACCTGTACCTGTACCTGAGCTGTACCTGAGCTGTACCTGTACCTGACCTGTACCTGTACCTGTACCTGTACCTGACATGTACCTGTACCTGTACCTGAGCTGTACCTGTACCTGTACCTGTACCTGTGCCTGTGCCTGTGCCTGTACCTGTACCTGAGCTGTACCTGAGCTGTACCTGTACCTGACCTGTACCTGTACCTGTACCTGTACCTGTACCTGACATGTACCTGAGCCTGTGCCTGTGCTTGTGCCTGTACCTGAGCTGTACCTGTACCTGTACCTGTACCTGTGCCTGTGCCTGTGCCTGTGCCTGTGCCTGTACCTGTACCTGACCTGTACCTGTACCTGTACCTGTACCTGTACCTGAGCTGTACCGGTACCTGTACCTGTACCTGACCTGTACCTGTACCTGTACCTGTACCTGTACCTGTGCCTGTACCTGTACCTGTACCTGTACCTGTACCTGACCTGTACCTGACTCCCGTCACTCCAAACTTCACTACATGTACTTGTTTATCCCTCCTGTAGTTTCACGTTGCTTCTATCTGCCTCCTAACCTGAGCAGCTGGAGACTCTGAACTGTGACCTAGTTTCTATTCTGCTCTTATTAGTGTTTAATAGATTATTAGATCTTATTAGTGTTTAATAGAATATTAGATGTTATTAGTGTTTAATAGAATATTAGATGTTATTAGTGTTTAATAGAATATTAGATCTTATTAGTGTTTAATAGATTATTAGATGTTATTAGTGTTTAATAGATTATTAGATGTTATTAGTGTTTAATAGAATATTAGATGTTATTAGTGTTTAATAGAATATTAGATGTTATTAGTGTTTAATAGAATATTAGATCTTATTAGTGTTTAATAGAATATTAGATCTTATTAGTGTTTAATAGATTATTAGATGTTATTAGTGTTTAATAGATTATTAGATCTTATTAGTGTTTAATAGAATATTAGATGTTATTAGTGTTTAATAGAATATTAGATCTTATTAGTGTTTAATAGAATATTAGATGTTATTAGTGTTTAATAGAATATTAGATCTTATTAGTGTTTAATAGAATATTAGATGTTATTAGTGTTTAATAGAATATTAGATCTTATTAGTGTTTAATAGATTATTAGATGTTATTAGTGTTTAATAGAATATTAGATCTTATTAGTGTTTAATAGATTATTAGATGTTATTAGTGTTTAATAGATTATTAGATCTTATTAGTGTTTAATAGAATATTAGATCTTATTAGTGTTTAATAGAATATTAGATCTTATTAGTGTTTAATAGAATATTAGATGTTATTAGTGTTTAATAGAATATTAGATGTTATTAGTGTTTAATAGAATATTAGATGTTATTAGTGTTTAATAGAATATTAGATCTTATTAGTTTTTAATAGAATATTAGATCTTATTAGTGTTTAATAGAATATTAGATGTTATTAGTGTTTAATAGAATATTAGATCTTATTAGTGTTTAATAGAATATTAGATCTTATTAGTGTTTAATAGAATATTAGATGTTATTAGTGTTTAATAGAATATTAGATCTTATTAGTGTTTAATAGATTATTAGATGTTATTAGTGTTTAATAGAATATTAGATCTTATTAGTGTTTAATAGATTATTAGATGTTATTAGTGTTTAATAGATTATTAGATCTTATTAGTGTTTAATAGAATATTAGATCTTATTAGTGTTTAATAGAATATTAGATCTTATTAGTGTTTAATAGAATATTAGATGTTATTAGTGTTTAATAGAATATTAGATGTTATTAGTGTTTAATAGAATATTAGATCTTATTAGTGTTTAATAGAATATTAGATCTTATTAGTGTTTAATAGATTATTAGATGTTATTAGTGTTTAATAGATTATTAGATCTTATTAGTGTTTAATAGAATATTAGATGTTATTAGTGTTTAATAGAATATTAGATCTTATTAGTGTTTAATAGAATATTAGATGTTATTAGTGTTTAATAGAATATTAGATCTTATTAGTGTTTAATAGAATATTAGATCTTATTAGTGTTTAATAGAATATTAGATGTTATTAGTGTTTAATAGAATATTAGATGTTATTAGTGTTTAATAGAATATTAGATCTTATCAGTGTTTAATAGAATATTAGATCTTATTAGTGTTTAATAGAATATTAGATCTTATTAGTGTTTAATAGATTATTAGATGTTATTAGTGTTTAATAGATTATTAGATCTTATTAGTGTTTAATAGAATATTAGATGTTATTAGTGTTTAATAGAATATTAGATCTTATTAGTGTTTAATAGAATATTAGATGTTATTAGTGTTTAATAGAATATTAGATGTTATTAGTGTTTAATAGAATATTAGATCTTATTAGTGTTTAATAGAATATTAGATCTTATTAGTGTTTAATAGAATATTAGATGTTATTAGTGTTTAATAGAATATTAGATCTTATTAGTGTTTAATAGATTATTAGATGTTATTAGTGTTTAATAGAATATTAGATCTTATTAGTGTTTAATAGAATATTAGATCTTATTAGTGTTTAATAGAATATTAGATCTTATTAGTGTTTAATAGAATATTAGATGTTATTAGTGTTTAATAGAATATTAGATGTTATTAGTGTTTAATAGATTATTAGATGTTATTAGTGTTTAATAGATTATTAGATCTTATTAGTGTTTAATAGAATATTAGATCTTATTAGTGTTTAATAGATTATTAGATGTTATTAGTGTTTAATAGATTATTAGATCTTATTAGTGTTTAATAGAATATTAGATGTTATTAGTGTTTAATAGAATATTAGATCTTATTAGTGTTTAATAGAATATTAGATGTTATTAGTGTTTAATAGAATATTAGATCTTACTAGTGTTTAATAGAATATTAGATGCTATTAGTGTTTAATAGAATATTAGATCTTACTAGTGTTTAATAGAATATTAGATGTTATTAGTGTTTAATAGAATATTAGATCTTACTAGTGTTTAATAGAATATTAGATGTTATTAGTGTTTAATAGAATATTAGATGTTATTAGTGTTTAATAGAATATTAGATCTTATTAGTGTTTAATAGAATATTAGATCTTACTAGTGTTTAATAGAATATTAGATGTTATTAGTGTTTAATAGAATATTAGATCTTATTAGTGTTTAATAGAATATTAGATCTTATTAGTGTTTAATAGAATATTAGAATTATTAGTTTTTAATAGAATATTAGATCTTATTAGTGTTTAATAGAATATTAGATGTTATTAGTGTTTAATAGAATATTAGATGTAATTAGTGTTTAATAGAATATTAGATCTTATTAGTGTTTAATAGAATATTAGATCTTATTAGTGTTTAATAGAATATTAGATGTAATTAGTGTTTAATAGAATATTAGATCTTATTAGTGTTTAATAGAATATTAGATGTAATTAGTGTTTAATAGAATATTAGATCTTATTAGTGTTTAATAGAATATTAGATGTAATTAGTTGTCTGCAGGCCTCCTATATCTCAGTCCAACACTTTACAATGTCACAGTCACACTGAACTAAACTGTTGAGGGAACAAGCATGATTCTCAATACTAATGTCAAAATCAACATTTTCCCAGCAAAGAATATTTTATTCTTCAATGAAAACATGAATGATGTGCAGGAAATGAAACATGGACGTAATACAAACTGAAGTCACTTCAGAGTCGTGAACTGGAGGAAATAATTCACTATATTTAGGAGAAAAAGATGAATTTAAGTGAAATTAGAAGGTGGCGAGTAGTGATGGAGGTTGTGACATAATTTAGAGGCTTTCAGCAACACATCTGATAGTTGATCTGAAACTTGTCCGTCCAAATGAGGGCTGGACGACTCGCTGCCTGGAACCACGATAGCGTGTTCATCCTTCACTCCTTCATCATTGGTTCTGTGACCTCGAAACGGTAGGAGTTACTGTTTACTTTCTAGTCGTCCTGGTCTTCTGCGGCGCCACCTGCTGGACTTTCACTTTGAACACGTCCCACCTCTGGAAGCAGGTTGTTGTTGAAGAGCTCAGACGTCAGGTAGGAGAACAGCAGGATGGAGACGACGGTGGCCAATGTGGCGATGGTCTTGACCGGAGCATACTGGACGTAGACGCCGTCCTCCAGAGTGCATCCTGGGAGACGGAGGGTGACGGGCAGTCCCAGTGACGGGTCTCCACTCAGGAGTATTACCATCAGTCCCACTGAAAAGCCAGTGACGGCTCCGTAACCGTTGGATATTTGTTTCACCCACAGAGTCTCTCTGTCTGATGCCTGAGGGAGGAGGTGGAGAGGAAGGAGAGATTGCTGAGGCATCATTTTTACATTGTTATATCAGAAAAGCTTCACATTTAAATGTCGACAAAGAAACAGCTGAAAGCCTGAAGATGATGTCGTTAGCATGCCAGGCCACTAGTTGGTGCTGTTGAGTGTGTTGAACATGGACATTCTAGTGGACAGACCACCAAGTTGGATTGTTTCTATGGTGACTGTCAAAATAAAACCACCAAGTCGGATTGTTACTATGGTGACTGTCAAAATAAAACCACCAAGTCGGATTGTTAGTATGGTGACTGTCAAAATAAAACCACCAAGTCGGATTGTTACTATGGTGACTGTCAAAATAAAACCACTAAGTTGGATTGTTACTATGGTGACTGTCAAAATAAAACCACCAAGTCGGATTGTTACTATGGTGACTGTCAAAATAAAACCACCAAGTCGGATTGTTATTATGGTGACTGTCAAAATAAAACTATCCAGTCCAGGAGAAAAAGGACTGGGAGTCATGACACCAAAGAGGAAACTTTGTTCTGATTGGTTCTACTGAGCATGTGCAGAATTACTGGTTACTCCCGACATGGTGACCTGCACCAGGAGCAGCACTTCCACCACCATCTGAACCCGAATGTTTCCAGAAAGCGTCGTTTTTGCTTTTTTAAACAACAACCGAGTCACAGCGTTGTCAAAAAGTTCCACCTTGGGAGCCGTTTTCAGAAAGTTGCATTTTTCAGTGGTTCCAAGCACCGCTACGTAGACGGACCTCCAGAATGCAGCACAGGTTTTGCGTTTCCACTTAAAATCATAGCTGTGGAAACTGGGCCCTGATCCCTCATTCATTGAAATGTCATCGCCGTTCTCGGAACTCCGTCCAGCAACAAGGTGACGCATTGCTCACCTTTGGTCTCAGGAGGTTCTTGTAGATGTTGTTGGTGAAAACTGAAGCAGCAGAAAGCAAAGCAGAGTCAGCTGACGACATGACGGCTGCAGCCACACATCCGATACCGATGATGGAGACGGAGGTCGGGGTGAGGTGCTGCAGGGCGATGGGCAGGACCAGAGCTGCTTCCCCACGGTCGTATGGAGACGGAGAACCATAGGAGGTCATGTTCCAGTCTGAAGGACAGAAACAGGAGAATGAAAGGATCAGAATCAGAATCAGATTTATTTGTCATTGTACAGGCTTAATTCCACACACTCATCCAGGAGAGTTGAAGACAAAACACAGCCTTGGCAGCTGTGTGTCTGGGAGCCAAATGTTGATTATCTTTGTTTTCGTTCAGGCGCGTCAGCTTTATCCGTCAACCTTGAGTGTCTCTGGTCTCCACTGCTGCTCCAATTGTGGCAAGAATTTTAGCTTCCCAACCGAGTTCGAATATCCTCCAAGATCGATCCAATTTCACGTAAACATTCAAGAATCGTGACCTGCACGCTCTTGAGTTCGTTTATCATCTGAGTCTGAGCGTTCAAAGCTCGGCACAGTCCTTCAGTGACGATGGGCAGCCTTCCCAATGCAGCTGCCCGCGTCTTCTCAACTTTGCGATAGATCAGAAAGCCGCCAGCTCCAATCATCAGCATACCTGCTATCATGAATCCTAATATGTAGAGGTCCTCCACATCCTCGATGGAAAGGATGGCCAAACACAGGGACCTCCAGGAACCTCCAGGAACCCCAGGAACCTCCAGGAATCCAGCATGTATCCGGCTGCAAACGTCCCATCGGGACATGCGGGCTCTCCTTTGCCCGATCTTCGTGTTGTAAAAAATTGGTCGATCGCATTGAGAGACCAGCTGATCAATTCCATGGTTCCGGTTAAATTCGGATGCGGGTCTGAAGAGATTCTCTTGATAGATCAGACACAGGACAGTACAGGACCGAGACAGCAAGCGGGGAGGGCGAGCGGGAGAGGAGACAAGAGAAAAGCGTCCGCCTTCGCTGAGAGCCGGAAGAAGAATGAAGAGTTCAATCAGTTTAAGTGATTTTCATTTGAACAAATACAGTACATTACCATAAATATCACCATTATGCTGATGACACCATGTTTTTTTGCTGACTCAGAATTTGGGGGATAGAGTTTGATCGTGTGGAAATTGAACCATACAGTAGGCTAACGAATGACGACATGTTGGCAAAAGCATTAAATTTCACTTTCGGTCAGTTTGTAAGAGGCGGGGATCACCTGTGGACGAGGCGGCTGCTCCGAGGAGAATCATGGGGATTCCAAACATAAGGAACAAAACAGCAGAAGCGAGGCAGGTGAACTTGGCGGTGGCCGAAGAGGTAGAAGACAGGATTCTCTGGTGGAAGGCCTGGTATCCCAGACTGCCCAGTGTCTGCAGAGCAAAACGTAAACACAAACATCCAATATACCAATATTTTTCTGTCAGGTTCAGGCTATAGACATTTATTAAATCTGCAAGAAAGAACAAGACAACAAGGGTGCATTTGTTTTGCTCGCGAGGAGAACGGACAAAGTGTGCTCAAACCACCACTCTGAACCGCTCTGAGCTTCTGCCGTTTCTCCTTGCTTTTTATTTTGATTAACAGATGGGAGGGTTTGCAGGATATGCATCATAGAAATAGACAAGTTTGATAACGCTTGGCAGTTATCAAAAATAAGCACAATCTCAGGGCATCCTCTACGCGTAGATCACCACCGAGGTGGCAGTACGGGGAAGACGCAGTGTTCCTGTTTATCAGTCTCGGTCAAAGTGCTTCTACCAAGGCTCAGAACACATGATTAGTCAAGGACAATAAATAGCACCTGAGTGGCGCTGCCAAATAAGAACAGAAGAAATAAGACTGAAATTAAGCATGAATATGGTAACTTTATGTACTAATATTCTCACATTTCCCTCCTGTTTATCATATTTGTGCTTACATTCTCACATCACTTGTAACCAGCCACTTCTTTATTGATTTTCAGCTGCAAGATCATTTTTGCAAGAACACAAACATTTACACTCAGAGTTCTAATGTTTTACTGTTACTCGTAATCTCCAGGGTCTGGGAATAGGTCGGGCAAAGACGGAAAATCATCATCCTCGTCAGTTTCAGAGTCATGATCAGCATTCCCCAACAAAGGATAAGCCTGCGCCATATCCTGCTTCATGGGAGAGATAGCAGGGTTAATAAGGCGAGTAAGGAGTGCGCGGACACATGGGATGCAACAACAACCACACAGAGTGAGTCCAGCTTCTTTTCTGTCGTCTCGCCATCACCGTCCTGTAAACATCGGTCTGCAATAATTTCTCAGAAATTTGGGTTACATCCAGGGGAAGAACGTCTACTGGAATGATCAAAGTTATGAGTGCACACAATCCTTGAGCTCGCTTAGGAAGGCCATCAGAGATTTTGTTTGGGCCACACCACCACCACACATCTGCTCGCGCTAATGATGTGAATTTGGCTGGAGCTTGAACTGTTTCAAAGCACCAGGAGTCGTTTAGGCTTCCAAGGAAATGTTTAGGGTTTGTGCTCGTGATGTTTATGCAGGTGAAGTTCTGAGGTGCTACGGTGTTATGAAAGAGTGGCTTGAGCTTTGTCATGGTTGTGAGTGGAAAGGTTTTGTCTAGGTGTTTGCAGGTCGCGTTAGGGTTGGTTTCTTGCATCAGGTCGATTACACAAGTCGAGTTTACTGGAGCCGGAACTATTCTAAGTAAGGGTCTAGCTACCATACAAACTAAGCATGATCCTTTGTCTGGATCTTGTGAAGTTTTTGCTGCTTGTTCTACCATTAACAACCAGTTGTTTTCATCTCCAGAAATTTCTGTGGTAATTTTAAAGTAATCATCAGCTCCCGTATCCTGATCTATTGTCACTATCCCTGCATGTTTTGCTGCAGAGGTCATCCATCCGTTTCTCCTTGCTTTTTATTTCGATTAACAGATGGGAGGGTTTACAGGATATGCATCATATAAATAGACAAGTTGTTGCGCTTGGCAGTTATCAAAAATAAGCACAATCTCAGGGCATCCTCTCCACGTAGATCACCACCGAGGTGGCTACGGGGAAGTCGCAGTGTTCCTGTTTATCAGTCTCGGTCAGAGTGCTCCTACCAAGGCTCAGAGCACATGATTAGTCAAGGACAATAAACAGCGCCTGAGTGGCGCTGCCAAATAAGAACAGAAGAAATAAGGCTCAAATTAAGCATGAATATGGCAACTTTATGTACTAATATTCTAACATTTTCAAACTAAATACTGCCGTAACCAACATAAGGTAGAAGATAATAGGTAGATGCTACACACTGTCCAGTACGAAAGTGTTGCGTCATCAAGTCACGCAATGACGTCACCACTAATGGCCTGGGGTGCTAACAGCATGCTAACGGCGTGCTAACAGTGGGCTAACAGCGTGCTAACAGCGGCCTAACGGCGTGCTAACAGTGTGCTAACAGCGTGCCAACGGCGTGCTAAAAGCGTGCCAACGTCGTGCTAACGGCGTGCTGACGGCGTGCAAAAAAGAAAGACCTCAGCTGATGCAAATGATTAATTTCTGTGAGTTTATCAGCAGAGGCCGACGTTCTGGCGACATCGAGCTGCGTCAGTAGAGAAAAGGCGACGCGGAGGTTCACGCGTTAGCTTCAGAAATCTTGTCTTCCTACGTGAGACCGGGACACTATGAGATCCGCGCTTCATCCTACCCACAGTAAAAAGTAATCGAGCATCAGCCAGGCTCTTCTCCACTCCAGCGCACCGATACACGGGGCATGCAGCGTGTTGTTGTTCAGAGTGTCGACGATGTTCAGGCAGTGAGGGTTCGTCATGATGAACGGAACGCAGACGACCTGCAGAGACAGAGAAGGAAGTGAATGATGGAGACGTCCTCAAATCCCTCCGCCAATATCAGACGACAGCAGCCTTTACCAAGCTGATGAAGATGAGGATGAGTTGTATGACATCAGTGTAGGCCACCGAGTAGAGGCCTCCCAGCAGGGTGTGGACCACAGCCACGGTAGCAGAGATACAGATGCAGACGGAGAAGGACACATCCAGGACCACACACATGGTTCCTCCTGTCAGGTACGGCCATTTCTCCATATTGATATGACGCTTGATTTTATTTTCTAAAGCCAGGTGAACAGCTCACAGAGTAAACAAAAACACAGTGTGACAGTGTGACTTCCTCCTCACCCAAGCTGATCAGAGTCGACGCCACCCAGCTCACGTCCAGGGCGAGTGACGCCAGACTCATTCCAGCCGCGGGGAACTTCCCGTATCTCCTCTCCACAGGGTCCAGCATGGTGACATACTTCTGCTCCCTCATCGGCTTGGCAAACACCAAATCGGCTGTGAACCAAGCAGACTATCGTGTGTTGTCTCAGCAAGCAGGTGCACTTCTTGTCGTCTGTCAGATGTAATCCAGACTCTTACCGAGGATGAAAGAGCAGCCGTATGCTGAGAGCATGATTAACATCCAGGTAAGTCCCATGGAAGGCGTGTACTTCATCTCAGTGGCGCAAACGATCAGGCCTCCGCCAACTCAAGTCGCTGAAACGCCAACGGACATGGGCCGTGAAAGTGAACACACAAAAGGTCTGTGGCAGTGTTCTTTCTTTTTTAATAAACTCTGTATTTAGTCTGCAGTCATAGTTACGTAACATTGGACTTCTGGAATGGATGCTCAACGACTTTTTGTTCCACTCTATGGAGGACTGAATGTGCCAAATTTTGTTCCACTCTATGGAGGACTGAATGTGCCAAAATTAAATAAATAAATACACCATTAAGTCATTAAATGTCAGTCCATCCATCCATTTTCTGTCGCTTATCCGGGGCTTATCCAGGCCGGGTCGCGGACGCAGCAGTCTGAGCAGAGTTGCCCAGACTTCCCTCGCCCCAGACACTTCCTCCAGCTCTTCCGGTGGCACCCCAAGGTGTTCCCAGGCCATAGAGAGACATAGTCCCTCCAGGTGTCCTGGGTCTGCCCCGAGGCCTCCTACCAGAGAGACATGCCCGGAATACCTCCCTAGGGAGGCGTCCGGGGGGCGTCCGAAACAGGTGCCCGAGCCACCTCAGCTGGCTCCTCTGGATGTGGAGGAGCAGTGGCTCTACTCTGAGCTCCTCCCTGGTGACTGAGCTCCTCCCCCTATCTCTAAGGGTGACTGAGCTCCTCACCCTATCTCTAAGGGTGACTGAGCTCCTCACCCTATCTCTAAGGGTGACTGAGCTCCTCACCCTATCTCTAAGGGTACGCCCAGCCACCCTACGGAGGAAGCTCATTTCAGCCGCTTGTATCCGGGATCTCGTTCTTTCGGTCATGACCCATAGTTCATGACCATAGGTGAGGGTAGTGTTGGGATCTGCAGGACCACAGAAAGTTTGTTCATTTCTGGGGAGAGACAATATTCATTTGTCATGAGACGCAGTCATGACATGAATTCTGACCCAGGAATGTGATGGCCTTTCACACCTAGAATGGAGAAGGGGGGGACATTCTCCAGGACCTTCCTCCCCCCCTTTCTGCTCAAGACTCTCCCCCCATGCAATCAGCCAGTCACTGATTGGTTGAAGCTCTCAGGCTTCGACACCTCTGAAGTCACACGTGGACAAAAGGCTTTCACCCAGCCTCCACTCGGAGACTCTTGCAAAGCAAACTCCAAGGAGGTGGGTTGCTGCAGAGCAGCTCATCCAGTGTTAGCACACAGCTAACACGAGAGGCCGGCAACCAGAGGCCTCCACTCCTTAACTCTTCTACTGACCCACCACGAGGGTCAGACCTTCCCCTGATCCAGAGACCAGCACCCAGAGTCTGCTCTCCAGGGAAACCAACCGGTTTCTCCAGGACGGGACCAGGGACCCTCACAGAACTTCGTTGTGTTTTTCCTGAACAAGCAGGGAAACCATCACAGACCTGAGCGACCAGCTCCTCAGTCTGAACAAAGGAACAACCAGGAGCTACAAAGAAGGACTCCTGAAACATCAACTCCATCTTCTTCTCCTCAGCCTGCAGAACCAGCAACCACAGTTAGCAGGAGGTGCTAACTACAGGAGAAGACACCAGCTTCCCTCCAGCACGACAACAACTGAACTCCTTCAAGGAAGTGGGAACAACTGGGCATTACCTGAGATTAGTTAAACCTGATGCTATGATAGAACTGTTTAACTTTATGAAGATGTGTTGATTCTGTTACAGTGATCGCGTTCTGATGATAATGATATTAGGAGCAGTTATCAACCTGTAAACCAACGTTAGCTCTGCCACAGACACAGGGTCTGCATGCTAATCTGTTTTACTAACTTGTTAACTCACAATCCTACACATATCACATCAAAGACAACATCACACAGTAACTGAACACCATCTGACAACTCCTGACGTTTTACAAGACAAATCGCAGTCACATCAACTCATTCTAGAAATGGTCCTTTAGCAGAGACACACAGAAGCAGATGCTACGGCTAGCTTCTATTGTTCTTTTGCTATCAGCACATGGCCGAGCTGTAAAGGACAGACCTCCTGTTCTCTGACAACCTCCATTTGGAATGTAGTTTATTGTGATCCGCCATCTTGTTTTGTAGTTCCATCACACGTCTCACACACACACACTCCCGCCACCTCTCTCTCTCTCTTTCTCTCTCCACACACACACACACCTACACACACAAAGCTGTATATAGGTAGTTAGAATCTGTGTTTTATTCGTTTTCATTGTTAATAAATATAATGTTTGGAATCATACTTGCTGTTTTATTAATGAGCACAAAGGAGAATGAAATGTCGACCTCTTCTGTGTCAAGAACTCCCAAATCCTTAAAGCTTTACTGTTAATTCTGGTAATTGTAATTAATTTAACTATTAATTCAAATTCCTGATTAACTGTTTAGTATATCTTATGAGACTGATAGAACTGAATTGGCTATCATTTCCTGTTTAGACAGGTGGAGCTCCGAGGTTCTGATACAGATCAGATTAAATTTCAACATTATTAATAACTATCTTTGATAATTATTAATCATTATCGATAGCCAGCCAAACATAAATAGTGATCCATATGAGGACATAATGGTCCCAACATAATGGTGCAGCCTGTGTGAGGGCATAGCAAAGTCGACTTTCATTCATATTTGTGCAATATTAATATCAGCGTACACTTTGGTACAAACCAAAAAATCTCTGATTCCGGTGTGAAATCTCCCAAAGCTTTCACA
Source organism: Blennius ocellaris (assembly GCF_963422515.1). Classification (NCBI taxonomy): domain Eukaryota; kingdom Metazoa; phylum Chordata; class Actinopteri; order Blenniiformes; family Blenniidae; genus Blennius; species Blennius ocellaris. The sequence goes on along the minus strand of NC_137651.1, from coordinate 504,823 downwards.
TCCACCATTGTCTTCCTGCTACCGCAGTAGACATCCAGCCGTACTCACAAAAGTACGATGTGGTGAAAATTATTTTATTCACAACTGAATCAAAATTGAGAGACAGTGTGTGAGTAAATAAGTCCTTTGAGTTACACTGGAGTTGCTGCTCCAGCTGACGTTTCCAAGTCACTGCCCTGCAGTGAAACATTAGCATTCGAATGACACCCATTCAATGCAACTAGAAGCAAAGTTGGTGATTCTATTGTCCTTAAACTTATCCCACCAGTGCCACCGGCCGTGTGATACTTGAAGAGTGAGTGAGAATCAGCTGATACTGCCAACGCATATCAGCATAAGAGCATTTTAGCCACAGTGACCAAAACAATGTGAAGTTTTTACCTTGCTGTTATTCCCAAATTCCAGCTTGAGTTAAAGTTAAAACTTTTCCTAACTGATACTGCCATGCATTTTAGTTAGTGTATGTTTTAACCCTGGTATGCATTTACAATCGTAAATTCCTACCTGATCTTATCTGTGTGTGTGAAGCTCTCTCTCCACAGGGAGTCCCCCTCCCACACAGAGAAGAACAATCCTTTGATCAGGCTAACCACAGGAACATTTTATGGTGTCTGCTAGACAACTCCATAAACACACATTTAAGTTTTCAAACAATAACTTAATCTTAGCCTCATCATCATCATCCCTTTTGAAACAATGGAAATCAATAATTTGGACGAGTTGATCGCTTCAATTGCAAAAAGCTTGAAACCTGGTTTCACGGAACTCATTGGCAGATTGAGTCTGGTTGAATGCAATGAAGAGATAATCTCTCTAATTAATGGTTCTGGTAATGCACAGACTGCATCCCATGGTTCATTGTTGAGATGTTTGCTTCTAATCTTGCATCGGCAAACCACCCTCGCCTGTAAAATTAAAGCAGACTTAGAAAAGGAAGTAGAACTTTTAAAAGTGCAAAATGCTTCTCTCCTCCATGAAGCTGGAGCGGCGAGTAGAAAAGCATTACACTACTTAAAAGATCTACACGCAGCAGAGTCAGAACTCTGCTCACAAAGAGAAGAACTGTTCAGGCATAGATCAGAGAATCTAACCCCAGTCAGATCTTCCAGCCAATGTGACTCTGGTTTTTCAGATTCCTCCTCTGTGGAAGAGGAGCAGGGATCCCCACAGACGGTGAAATCTGTCCCAACCGAGTCAATGTCTTTGGGACTCCAGTCACCTGTGACCTGTCTGTTAACAGACAGAGTCAGCAATGACTTGACTTCCCAGTTTTCCGACTCAGATTTTGAGGAGACAGTAAGATTATCTTCCAGATTCTCTGATCCAAGTCCCTCTCATCCATCTTGTGACTCCCAGGTCAACAGGAGAAGGGGGGTCAGCTGCTTCACAGCTCCCCCCGACACACCTCCCAGACCTGAGGTATGTGAGCCAAGCCATACCTTTTCAAATGCTAATTTAGTCCTGCCTTTATCAGAGAGGAAATCCAAGTTCCCTCGCTTTAAAGAGCTGACATTTTTAGCAGAAGACATGCCAATATTTGACCCAGACAACTCTGATCAACATGTTGAGGATTATTTGAGAGAGTTAGACACTCATCTAGTTGATCTTCCACACGCCACCGACAGGGAAAGGATTTTCTTTTTGCAGAAAACCAGCTCACGAGCGGTCCATCAGTTTATCCAAACACAACCTCCCAGTGTGCAAGACAACTACACTCAGCTTCGCCAAGCGATGACTGAAGAATTTTCTTCTGCCGTTGACGAAACGGACTGTATAGTTGCAGCTCTCCAAATTAAACATTCACGTCTTGAAAATCCCAGGGATTTTTATCAACGTTTGAGACACACGTACTTTCAGGGTAGAAACGCACCGGGCTTGGAAGAGAACCCAAAGTTCAAATCCATGTTCTTGCGTAACCTGCACCCTTCCATACGTGTTCACGTTGCACTCATGACACTTAAAGGTATTCCATCCATGCATGAGCTCAGGAAGATCACACAAGCAGTCTGGGAAACTGCTGTCACTTCCAAAATCATCGCAAAACCATCTGAACCTGCCAGTTCCAATCCTACAGTGTCAAACAGATGTTCTCCCCCACACCCCTCTCACAACAGGTCGAGGGGGGGTGTGAAAAGACAGCAGGGAACCCAGAAGCGTAACCGCTGCATCCCACAGCTGCCTAGAGATGGTCATGCTCAGAACAGAAGCTGCAGAAGACCATACTGGGAGATTCTGACTCAAAACCAAGACGTGCACAGTGACCGGTCTGACAGCGACGCCCACTCTGACAGTTCTGACAGTTCCAGGCACAGTCAGGACTTCTCAGACAGGGACAACGCCTCCGACCGTCTCTCTGTCTCCCACAACCAGGAGCGTTACCGCCCGGAGCCCCGAGCAAACCACAGACGCTCCAGGGCTCGCTCATAGTCCATCCCTGCACTGACATCAACACAAATGCTAATCCAATGTAGCCACCTTGCTTCCTGCAGTTAGGCAGACTTGAGTTGTCAGCAGCAGCAGAAACTCCGTCCCTAAACAGTAATAGCAAGACACCCTGCTATTAACTTGGTAAGCCTAACTCCTGATTGGACTCAAAACACCACTGTCCACTTAACAAGTACACTGGATTATATTTTGTGCACAACCTTGTCAGACACATAGCTAGTTTGAAACACTAGTTAGGACTCATTATGACTTACACAGAGTCATGTACATGTATTTCCATGCAGCTGTCATCAAGGTGACACCTCTTCTCCTTCTCACCTTAACCCATTCTAACTAACAACCCTGTGTCTCACTAACACCTAGCGGGAAACAAGTTAGTTATTTCACATCATGCCAGTGTCATTGTGGTTTATCTGAATTTTGTTCCATAACCTGAAGGATTGTTTTGTACTACTCTTGCATAGCAGAGATAGATAGTACCAACAATGCCCAGTTGGTTACCAAATGTCCAGATGTTACCACATGAATGAACTGATGAACTGATGAATGAAATTTCTCTTCTGTGGACTGAACGTGTGTGTCCTCAGAATCACACATCGAGTCTGCTTCTGAAGACACAGGGGGGATGTTGGGATCTGCAGGACCACAGAAAGTTTGTTCATTTCTGGGGAGAGACAATATTCATTTGTCATGAGACGCAGTCATGACATGAATTCTGACCCAGGAATGTGATGGCCTTTCACACCTAGAGTGGGGAAGGGGGGACATTCTCCAGGACCTTCCTCCCCCCCTTTCTGCTCATAAGACGCTTCCCCCATGCAATCAGCCAGTCACTGATTGGTTGAAGCTCTCAGGCTTTGACACCTCTGAAGTCACACGTGGACAAAAGGTTTCAGCCAGCCTCCACTCAGAGACTCTTGCAAAGCAAACTCCAAGGAGGTGGGTTGCTGCAGAGCAGCTCATCCAGTGTTAGCACACAGCTAACACGAGAGGCCGGCAACCAGAGGCCTCCACTCCTTAACTCTTCTGCTGACCCAACCAGGAGGGTCAGACCTTCCCCTGATCCAGAGACCAGCACCCAGAGTCTGCTCTCCAGGGAAACCAACCGGTTCCTCCAGGACGGGACCAGGGACCCTCACAGAACTTCTTTGTGTTTTTCCTGAACAAGCAGGAAAACCATCACAGACCTGAGCGACCAGCTCCTCAGTCTGAACAAAGGAACAACCAGGAGCTGTAAGAAGGACTCCTGAAACATCAACTCCATCTTCTTCTCCTCAGCCTGCAGAACCAGCAAACCACAGTTAGCAGGAGGTGCTAACTACAGGAGAAGACACCAGCTTCCCTCCAGCAGGACAACAACCGAACTCTTCCAAGGAAGTGGTAACAACTGGGCATTACCTGAGATTAGTTAAACCTGATGCTATGATAGAACTGTTTAACTTTCATGAAGATGTGTTGGTTCTGTTACAGTGATTGAGTTCTATAGATAATGATATTAGGAGCAGTTATCAACTTGTAAACCAACGTTAGCTCTGCCACAGACACAGGGTCTGCATGCTAATCTTTGCTTTACTAACTAGTTAACTCACAATCCTACACACATCACATCAAAGACAACATCACACAGTAACTGAACACCATCTGACAACTCCTGACGTTTTACAAGACAAATCGCAGTCACATAAACTCATTCTAGAAATGGTCCTTTAGCAGAGACACACAGGAAGCAGATGCTACGGCTAGCTTCTATTGTTCTTTTGCTATCAGCACATGGCCGAGCTGTAAAGGACAGACCTCCTGTTCTCTGACAACCTCCATTTGGAATGTAGTTTCTTGTGATCCGCCATCTTGTTTTGTAGTTCCATCACATGTCTCACACACACACACTCCCTCCAACTCTCTCTCTCTCTTTCTCTCTCCACACACACACATGCACCTACACACACCAAGCTGTATATAGGTAGTTAGAATCTGTGTTTTATTCGTTTTCATTGTTAATAAATATAATGTTTGGAATCATACTTGCTGTTTTATTAATGTGCACATTAAATGTCGACTCTTCTGTGTCAAGAACTCCAAAATCCTTCAAGCTTTACTGTTAATTCTGGTAATTGTAATTAATTTAACTATTAATTCAAATTCCTGATTAACTGTTTAGTATATCTTATGAGACTGATAGAACTGAATTGACTATCATTTCCTGTTACGACAGGTGGAGCTCCGAGGTTCTGATACAGATCAGATTAAATTTCAACATTATTAATAACTATCTTTGATAATTATTAATCATTATCGATAGCCAACCAAAACATAAATAGTGATCCATATGAGGACATAATGGTCCCAACAGTAGGAACGAAGATCGACCAGTAAATCGAGAGCTTCGCTTTTTGGCTCAGCTCCTTCTTCACCACGACGGACCGATACAACGTCCACATAACTGCAGACGCTGCACCGATCCGCCTGTCGATCTCACGCTCCATCTTTCCCCCACTCGTGAACAAGACCCCAAGATACTTGAACTCCTCCACCTGGTGGAGGAGGTGGATTTCAATTCACACTTTGTGATATTTGGGTAGATGCAGGCAGTGTGGCCGAGCGGTCCAAGGCGCTGGATTAAGGCTCCAGTCTCTCAGGAGGAGGGGGTTCAAATCCCACCACTGCCACTTTCAGAGGTTTGGATGGATTTAGTTCCTCAAATCAGCAGTAATGACACACTGCCATCAGTTCTGCTCCTGATAGGTTGGAGACTTGCTCCACCCCCGTGGAGGAGGGTTTTGTGGGAATAGTGGCTGTGTTACTCCTTCTTCATTGAAATCTTCCATTTCTCTGTAAGGAAGATCAATTCACTTCAATTTGAAAAAAAAAAAATCCAACTTTCACTTTGCTAAGAGGTGCTATGTGAACCACCAAACATGCTAATGTATGCTATATGAATGAGCTAGCATGTCGTCCACCATGATCCTTTGTGTTAAATGTCAAAAGAGGCTTTGACTTTGTGTGAGAGAATCCTCCTGCCAGACCTTCTAACACTTGTCTCTTGCTGCCGACTCGTATCGTCTCCATAATAGAGGACAGATACTGCAACATTGAAGTTTTTACATTTGGAGCCATTTTTTGTGTTTTTCATCAAACTCCCATCCACTTTGAATGAGAATGTTTTTCTGAGTTTTTATTAAAATTTTTTTATTTCAGAAACGGTGAGCAGAATCTTAACAAAAGTCACATTTGTTTCACATTAGTTAGATTCAGTAGCATGAAGAAGAAGAAGACATTTATTTGTATAGCGCTTTTCATACATGTCATGTAACACAAAGTGCTTTACAGATTTAAAAACATTCTGTCACACCCACCTCCTTCCAAATATACAGGCACATTGTCGCATTCACACTCCCCCCACCCACCTCCCCAGAGACGCACCACACAAGCACGCAATACACACTCAAGGTAAAACAGTGGAGACTATGGACAAAAGGCTAAGATAAGGCTGGGTGCAGATAAACCAGGCAAGGGAACACCATCCAAGGAGCATCTGCATCGGGAGCGGCACCTCGGCTGCAGCCACAGGGCACCGACACAGGGTGCCCGGACAACACCACACCTCCATCCAGACACCCACAAGACAGCACCCCAGCAGCCACAGCCAATCACCGCTCCCGAGGCAGAGGGCTCCTCCAGAGGAAACTGGAAGAGCATAAAAATTGTTAAAATAAATAAAAGTACGTAAGTAAAATTGAATAATAGGATAATAGAAAATAAGACCGGGAGGTAAAATACATAAATACAAAATAAATATTAATAACTATTAAATGTCAATTTAATTAATTATAAGGTGCTGATAAATAGTAATAAATAGGCCTAGCAAAAATAAATATCAGTTAAAAGCTAAGCTAAAAAGGTGGGTCTTGAGCCTGCTCTTAAAAAGTTGAACGTTGATATCCATTAGCTCATCTCAATGATAACTAGGTAAGCCAGGTAGCTACAACACTGAACAGAGTGTCTCCATGGCAACAGACACTGATCTGCTTTGATCTCCATGAGGTGCCTCTCTCATCTGAACTGAATCCACAGGAGGTAATGAGACATTGATGGACTCTGCTGCTCTCTGATGATGTAACCAAACACTGCAGCATAATATTATTGATCATTTTACTGAGAGACACAGACGTCCTCCTCAGTGTTTGAACCCAGAATTGGAGCTGTCCTGTACGTTCACTCCTTCTTCTTCTCCTCACACACTGAAGTTGTACAAACAATATCATCAACTCTGACTTCACCTCATGTTACTTTTTGTGATCAAATCCAGTTTCCAAGGGGTCCTGTGGTGTAAAGGTGAGCACTTTCTATACAGTCATCACAGTTCACATTTCAGGTGCAGCTTTTGATACAAATCCTTTTATCAACTAAACAACAATCACAAGTCTTTGAAAAACTTTAGTGTGCTTTGATGTCCAAATGATGTAAAAACCCTCCTCCTCCACCATGTGGAATTAAAAAGAAAAGAAAGCTCCAGATGGATCAGAACTGCTGGAGTGAAACATGAAGTCCTTCAGGAAAGGAGGAGAACGCCGCCACTAGAAGTGGAGATATTTTCAGGATTGTTACCTTACGTTATGGAACGCACACTGAAGTTAACCCGGAAGTGGAGTGTGGACATGATTGTGTGTGCACCTGTGGTCTGGTGGTGAGTGTGTGTGTTGCCTTCAGGGGCAATGGGAAATAAAACCAATGCATGTGAGAAACACTAAACGATAAAAGTTCACATCTTGAGTTAATGTTTTCACCAAAGTGGGCTGGTGAGCTCAGTTGGAATTGCTCTTTGAACAATTTGATTAAAACTCAAAGCCACGCCCACTTTCTGTAAGAACCAGTCTCTGT
>NC_137651.1:432500-492500 GCF_963422515.1 Blennius ocellaris | reverse complement strand
ACAATTGTAATGTGTTTCTCTCCATAGTTTTCAGACTGTGATCAAATGTAAAGATGTGTTTGCAGAACATCTGACACCAGGTAAAGCACTAAAACTCCACAGCAGGAGGCGCTGTGGCTTAGCTGGTCAAAGTGCCTGTCTAGTAAACTGGAGGTCCTGGGTTCCAATCCCAGCAGTGACTCACAACATTAATTCAATTAACCTTTAATTCTATAACAATGTGCTCTCTAGCGCCACCTCCAGTCACTACAATGACCAATGTCCTCCACAGCCATGGTGTGATCTCTCTAGGAATGTCGTAGAGATCAAAGCAAAACTCCCAGTGGAAACCCTGAGAAAAAAACTGCTCCATTTATTGTAGCAATGAATGATTGTAGAAAAACCTCTTTATGTATTTATTTCTAAATGTGGCCTTAGTAACTTCTGAAGGTCAAATCAGGGTTTCATGATGAAGTCATCAACACTGGTGCTAAAAGGGGGTTAGCACTATACGTGGCTCATAGTGGCTCTGTTGTGCTACAAGGAGCCACGTTGCTACTTTCTGTATTTAACAGTTTTGTGTGCAGGTGTCTACATGAAACAGGAAATGGTGTGTAAGGTGCAGTACGGCGTGGCTCCGCCCCTCCACCATGTGACAGCATCTCAGTTTTTTGCTGAATAACTCGTCCTGCACTGCTGGAGCACAGACACAAGAAGAACATCAGGAAGACGTTGTGATGACTTTTGTTAATGATTCACATAACTGCTTCCAAACACAATTGAAAAAACCAGCAAAACAATGTCCCATACAAAGTGATGGGAGAGGCTCCTCATGGAAGAGATGAAAGGAGATTAAATGAGATCAGCTTCTGTTGCCATGGAGACACTAAGAACAAAGGAGAGGCAGACACACACTATTTCATCTGAAATGTTCTTGTTTTAAGCACCGAAGGTGTTTTAAAAACCAAACATGAGAACTGAGCAGTGTTGCCACAGCTACCTTGAAAAAGGTTCATTCATCACTTTGAAGGAAAGGAAACTGGAACAGTTAGACAGATAGAACTCTGGTGGTCATGAGGAGGTGGTTTAGCGGCACAACTTAGCGGTTCAGATGCTAAAAGTGGCTAAGTGTGTGTTTATATAACCACAATTATATAACACAGGTGGAAGGTGGGCGTATCCTCGTGAGGTCAGGTTCATGAAGAGAGAGGAGGAAAACTGCAGCTGTCTTCACCTAAACTGCTGGTCTCACAATGGGTCTGAGGATCTCATCTGGTACCTCATGGCAGTCAGGGTTCCTCTGGCTAGAACATGGAGGCTGTGGGCCATCCAAAGAAATGCCTCCCTACACCCTTACTGACCTAGCACCAAACCACTCATGCTGGAGGATGTTCCTGCAGCAGAACGTTCTCCACGGCTCATGCTAGAGGATGTTCCTGCAGTAGAACGTTCTCCACGGCTCATGATGGAGGATGTTCCTGCAGCAGAACGTTCTCCACGGCTCATGATGGAGGATGTTCCTGCAGCAGAACGTTCTCCACGGCTCATGATGGAGGATGTTCCTGCAGCAGAACGTTCTCCACGGCTCATGATGGAGGATGTTCCTGCAGCAGAACGTTCTCCACGGCTCATGATGGAGGGATGTTCCTGCAGCAGAACGTTCTCCACGGCTCATGCTAGAGGATGTTCCTGCAGCAGAACGTTCTCCACGATGCTGGAGGATGTTCCTGCAGCAGAACGTTCTCCACGATGCCGGAGGATGTTCCTGCAGCAGAACATTCTCCACAGCTCATGCTGGAGGATGTTCCTGCAGCAGAACGTTCTCCACGGCTCATGATGGAGGATGTTCCTGCAGCAGAACGTTCTCCACGATGCTGGAGGATGTTCCTGCAGCAGAACATTCTCCACAGCTCATGCTGGAGGATGTTCCTGCAGCAGAACGTTCTCCACGACTCATGATGGAGGATGTTCCTGCAGCAGAACGTTCTCCACGGCTCATGCTAGAGGATGTTCCTGCAGCAGAACGTTCTCCACGGCTCATGATGGAGGGATGTTCCTGCAGCAGAACGTTCTCCACGGCTCATGATGGAGGATGTTCCTGCAGCAGAACGTTCTCCACAGCTCATGATGGAGGATGTTCCTGCAGCAGAACGTTCTCCACGACTCATGCTGGAGGATGTTCCTGAAGTAAAACGTTCTCCAAGGCTCATGATGGAGGATGTTCCTGCAGTAGAACGTTCTCCACGGCTCATGATGGAGGATGTTCCTGCAGCAGAACGTCCTCCACAGCTCATGATGGAGGATGTTCCTGTAGCAGAACATTCTCCACAGCTCATGCTGGAGGATGTTCCTGTAGCAGAACGTTCTCCATGGCTCATGCTAGAGGATGTTCCTGTAGCAGAACGTTCTCCAAAGCTCATGCTGGAGGATGTTCCTGCAGCAGAACGTTCTCCACAGCGTCTCCAGACTCTGTCTCGTCTGTCACGTGCGCTCAGTGAGAACCTTCTCATCAGTGAAGAACTCAGGGCTCCAATGGCCAATCTGCCAATATTGCTGTTCTCTGGCCAATGCCAATGGCCCTGCAGGGTGTTGGGCTGTAAGAACAGCTCCCCCTTGTGGACGAGGTTCCTCATAGCACCCTGGTGAAGTGTGTTTCTGACAGTTTGAGCAGAAACATCACATTAGTGTCCTGCTGGAGGTTCTGCAGCTCTTGCAGCTCCTCCTGGTCCTTCTTGCACAAAGGAGGAGGGAGCAGTCCTGCTGCTGCCTTGTTGACCAGAACATCAGCCAGAAACATCATGGTTTGTGGTCACCAGCTGCAGAACCACTGCTTTATAGGAGTTGTCTTGATGACAACTAGATACACTAAATAACTATTAATCTACCTTCTGCTCTGGACATAAAGGTTGGAGAAGCTGGGGATTGATCCCAGGACCTCATACCTGCTAAGCATGACTCTACCACTGAGCTACGTCCCCTGTTCTCCACTGAGGCTGGATTTGTTTTTCAACTCAATCAGTTGATGAAAGACCAGGAGGAAAACTACTGAGCAGCTTGTCTTCATCATTCACTATCAAAGCTTTGATTCTGTGTCTGGTTGCTGGAGCTGCTTTTCTTGGAAGGGTGTGGCTCATTTGTCCAGCAGTTGTGTTTCCTCTAAGTGGACATTCAATGAAACAGCGTACGTCTCTGAACCCAAATTTGACTCCTAAACTTGCTCACCAAATTAGTCACACTCATCAGGACATGCTCAGATGTAAAAAAAACAAAACAAAAAAGACATAATCCCTAGAAGTGGCCAAATGTGCTCTCTAGCGCCACCTACAATCACTAAAATGACCAATGTCCACCACAGCCATGGTGTGATCTCTCTTGGAATGTCATCAAACCAAAACTCACTTCTTCATCTCATCAAAACTTAAATATAACACAAATATCACTCAAACTTTAATATTCGCCATCAAACAGGAAGTCTACTGAAACTAGAGGTTTGTACTTCCGGAACACAATTCAAGTGTGAATGCTGAATAGGCTGAATAAAGCCGCTTTCTCCTTTGGATAAATCTCCTTTCATCTCAGCGTCTCCATGGCTCCATGGTGTCTCCAGTTCTGAGATCAAAGGAGAACAAAGGAGATCAGCATCTGATGTAGATCAAACCCACTGAGCAAGCAACGTCCATAGACGTCCAAGACATGTCCATCTGTCCAGTCCCTATTGTGGACGTCTATTTGACAGCCAGAACTAGTTGGAAATAGACATTTTAAACAGGCTGTAATGGAGGACGTCTATTTAACTGTCTATTTTACTGTCACTTTTAAGAACTGTGACAACTGTATTCCAAAGATTCTTTAACGTACGTCCAGCAACTGCCAACCTTAATAAATCATCCATACTGGAGCCAATATGACTTGATACTATGATAACGTTGTTTGATTATGTACCAATTCATCATAAATACAGTGAAAGACAGTTTTACTGCATTCAAGATGGAGTTCAGTGTTTTACTGCATTTCTAAGTATAGTACATGCTGTGTATGATTGGTACCTTGCCCAATGTATATGTGCCCAGTGGTAACTGTGTTCAGGTTCTGGGTTTAGACATGTTTTATTAGTTACTGATGCTTTAATGATCTCTGCCATGAGCTTTCAAAGTAAAAGGATCTAGAATGAACTCTGTTCTGCTTGCTATGTTCAGTAACTCTACAACTGTAGGATCATTATCAGCTCATCAACATTGTTTGGTGACGTCTCCACTGTAAAGGTTGTCTTATGCTTGACGTGTCCACGAGCTCCTCACGGCTTCCTGCAGCCAAATGACATCATTTTAGCCGCCACGCCCCTCAGTGCAGTCCTGTTCACGTGGACGTCACCGCTCCGTGTGCCTCCCAATTCTTCTGACTACACGGACGGAGACGTGAGGGAAAAAGGTGGAGCTGAAGAGGAGGAAGACTGAAGACTTGGTTCTAAAGACACAAAAAGCATCAAGCTGCACTTCCACACTGAAAACACAAGATGTGACTCATAGACGTCAATTAGCTTCAGTGTCAGACTTCAACAGAGGGAACCTTTAATTTGAAACACTAGTTGATGCTCCGCTCTCCACTGCAGGATCACCTGCTGGTGTCACAGAGAAGAAGTCTACTTCTTCTGCTCTAATTTAACACTGCGGTGGAAGTGTGTTTGTGATGCACTGCCCCCTGCAGGTTGGGAGCAGGAGCCGCTGGAGGAGAGAAATGAAAACGTTGAGTTGCATCATGGTGGTCCGTTTACACAACAACCATGCTTGAAGCCCTGAAAACAGGATCTTGTGAAAACGCTCCTCCATCTCCGTAGACGGTCCCTAAAAGTGTTCCTGAATTCAAAGTGTGTCTCACAGTATATCTCATGTGTTTTGGAAGAGCATCCTCGTCTTCATCACTTCATGTGTTCAGTAGAACAACCTGCCTAGTCGGAGTTACAGTGTGTGCACTGGAATGGAACTTGTTTATTTCACCTCACAGCTTTTTCAACATATAGTCATGTGCAGTATTTAGTATGTCCACATGAAGAAACATCCAGTACTCATGTTTTCCAGGCCTCGTTGGTGCAGTAGGCAGCGTCAGTCTCATAATGTGAAGGTGGTGAGTTGGATCCTCACACGGGGCAAGAGTTTTAGCTCTAATGCTGGATGTTGAACTAGAACGCTTGAAAGTCCACTCACTTTCTAGAACCACAGACAATCCAGTAATGCAAGTCAACTTTCAATGGGCCTGTTTCAGTGGCGGCTGGACAATAGAGGGCGCCAGAGAGCTGCCCTCCCTGGGGGTTTGAAGGGTTTTTTTCTTTAATAAAACATGATTCAACTGGAATACTGTTGAAATCTGTTTATGTCCACAAACTAACAATGGTTCCTGACCTGTAGTCGCTTCATTTTCTAACAAATTTCTAACATTTCATTTTCTAACAAATTTCTAACATTTCATTTTCTAACAAATTTCTAACATTTCATTTTCTAACAAATTTCTAACATTTCATTTTCTAACAAATTTCTAACATTTCATTTTCTAACAAATTTCTAACGAACCACATTACGGATCTGATCTGGTCTGGGGCCTCATTTATAAAACCTTGTGTAGGATTCCTACTAGAAATGTACGTGATCCCAAAAGCAGGAAATAAAATGTGGACCAATAAAAGTGTGCGTACGCACATCCACACACACTTTCCTTTTATAGATCACAGTCCACCTGGAAGGTTGACGGTTCATCTCCTGCCCTCAACACGCCCACTTTCTACCATCAATGCTCAATGCAAAGAGCTTCCTCAATATTTCTGCATCTCAATCAGCCTGTTGATCATTTTGACTCTAAAACCTGAAGAAAAGATGAAGAAAAGGAATCTTACAGAGACTGAGTAGTCATGGAGGAGGTGAGGAGATGATATTACTTGGTGTTACAGAATCACAAACCAAGCTGTCATCAGGGGTTCAGCCAACCAAGGTAAGGCCTCCCTTTGACCACACAATTGTGCAGCTCTTGTCTGGCACCATGGCAGAACACCTTCAAATGTGAATGTTTCAGAGAAACTCCAGCTTTGTTGTCCAGGCCTCTGGTCTCTGTAGTTCAGGTTCACTATGAAGAGCAGAAGATAAATGAAGAGGTGAAGTTTCTCCTGGAGGATCAATAAAGTATGTTTTCTTCTTTTATATCACACTGTCTCACATGAGACATGAACAAACAATATGAGCAATTCTTCACTCCCTGGTTTATGAGATGTTCCTGATCGCCCCCCAGTGGCTCCATGGTGTAATGGTTAGCACTCTGGACTGCGAAAGGAGTAAAGGAAAGGTGTTAGGAGTCTTCCTAAAGGAGTTAGGGAAAGGTGTTAGGAGGCTTCCGAAAGGAGTAAAGGAAAGGTGTTAGGAGGCTTCCTAAAGGAGTTAGGGAAAGGTGTTAGGAGGCTTCCTAAAGGAGATAAGGAAAGGTGTTTGGAGTCTTCCTAAAGGAGTTAGGGAAAGGTGTTAGGAGGCTTCCTAAAGGAGTTAAGGAAAGGTGTTAGGAGGCTTCCTAAATGAGTTAGGGAAAGGTGTTAGGAGGCTTCCTAAAGGAGTTAAGGAAAGGTGTTAGGAGGCTTTCTAAAGGAGTTAAGGAAAGGTGTTGGAGGCTTCCGAAAGGAGTTAAGGAAAGGTGTTAGGAGGCTTCCTAAAGGAGTTAAGGAAAGGTGTTAGGAGGCTTCCTAAAGGAGTTAAGGAAAGGTGTTAGAGGCTTCCTAAAGGAGTTAAGGAAAGGTGTTGGAGGCTTCCGAAAGGAGTTAAGGAAAGGTGTTAGGAGGCTTTCTAAAGGAGTTAAGGAAAGGTGTTGGAGGCTTCCGAAAGGAGTTAAGGAAAGGTGTTAGGAGGCTTCCTAAAGGAGTTAGGGAAAGGTGTTAGGAGGCTTCCTAAAGGAGATAAGGAAAGGTGTTTGGAGTCTTCCTAAAGGAGTTAGGAAAAGGTGTTAGGAGGCTTCCGAAAGGAGTTAAGGAAAGGTGTTTGGAGTCTTCCTAAAGGAGTTAGGGAAAAGTGTTAGGAGGCTTCCTAAAGGAGTTCGGGAAAGGTGTTAGGAGGCTTCCTAAAGGAGTTAGGGAAAGGTGTTAGGAGGCTTCCGAAAGGAGTAAAGGAAAGGTGTTAGGAGGCTTTCTAAAGGAGTTAGGGAAAGGTGTTAGGAGGCTTCCTAAAGGAGTTAAGGAAAGGTGTTAGGAGGCTTCCTAAATGAGTTAAGGAAAGGTGTTAGGAGGCTTCCGAAAGGAGTTAAGGAAAGGTGTTAGGAGTCTTCCTAAAGGAGTTAAGGAAAGGTGTTTGGAGTCTTCCTAAAGGAGTTAAGGAAAGGTGTTTGGAGTCTTCCTAAAGGAGTTAGGGAAAGGTGTTAGGAGGCTTCCGAAAGGAGTTAAGCAAAGGTGTGAGGAGGCATCCAAAAGGAGTTAAGGAAAGGTGTTAGGAGGCTTCCTGAAGGAGTTAAGGAAAGGTGTTAGGAGGCTTCCTAAAGCAGTTAAGGAAAGGTGTTAAGAGGCTTCCTAAAGGAGTTAAGGAAAGGTGTTAGGAGTCTTCCTAAAGCAGTTAAGGAAAGGTGTTAGGAGTCTTCCTAAAGCAGTTAAGGAAAGGTGTTAGGAGGCTTCCTAAAGGAGTTAAGGAAAGGTGTTAGGAGGCTTTCTAAAGGAGTTAAGGATAGGTGTTAGAAGGCTTCCTAAAGGAGTTAAGGAAAGGTGTTAGGAGGCTTCCTAAAGGAGTTAAGGAAAGGTGTTAGGAGTCTTCCTAAAGGAGTTAAGGAAAGGTGTTAGGAGGCTTCCTAAAGGAGTTCGGGAAAGGTGTTAGGAGGCTTCCTAAAGGAGTTAAGGAAAGGTGTTGGAGGCTTCCGAAAGGAGTTAAGGAAAGGTGTTAGGAGGCTTTCTAAAGGAGTTAAGGAAAGGTGTTGGAGGCTTCCGAAAGGAGTTAAGGAAAGGTGTTAGGAGGCTTCCTAAAGGAGTTAGGGAAAGGTGTTAGGAGGCTTCCTAAAGGAGATAAGGAAAGGTGTTTGGAGTCTTCCTAAAGGAGTTAGGAAAAGGTGTTAGGAGGCTTCCGAAAGGAGTTAAGGAAAGGTGTTTGGAGTCTTCCTAAAGGAGTTAGGGAAAAGTGTTAGGAGGCTTCCTAAAGGAGTTCGGGAAAGGTGTTAGGAGGCTTCCTAAAGGAGTTAGGGAAAGGTGTTAGGAGGCTTCCGAAAGGAGTAAAGGAAAGGTGTTAGGAGGCTTTCTAAAGGAGTTAGGGAAAGGTGTTAGGAGGCTTCCTAAAGGAGTTAAGGAAAGGTGTTAGGAGGCTTCCTAAATGAGTTAAGGAAAGGTGTTAGGAGGCTTCCGAAAGGAGTTAAGGAAAGGTGTTAGGAGTCTTCCTAAAGGAGTTAAGGAAAGGTGTTTGGAGTCTTCCTAAAGGAGTTAAGGAAAGGTGTTTGGAGTCTTCCTAAAGGAGTTAGGGAAAGGTGTTAGGAGGCTTCCGAAAGGAGTTAAGCAAAGGTGTGAGGAGGCATCCAAAAGGAGTTAAGGAAAGGTGTTAGGAGGCTTCCTGAAGGAGTTAAGGAAAGGTGTTAGGAGGCTTCCTAAAGCAGTTAAGGAAAGGTGTTAAGAGGCTTCCTAAAGGAGTTAAGGAAAGGTGTTAGGAGTCTTCCTAAAGCAGTTAAGGAAAGGTGTTAGGAGTCTTCCTAAAGCAGTTAAGGAAAGGTGTTAGGAGGCTTCCTAAAGGAGTTAAGGAAAGGTGTTAGGAGGCTTTCTAAAGGAGTTAAGGAAATGTGTTAGAAGGCTTCCTAAAGGAGTTAAGGAAAGGTGTTAGGAGGCTTCCTAAAGGAGTTAAGGAAAGGTGTTAGGAGTCTTCCTAAAGGAGTTAAGGAAAGGTGTTAGGAGGCTTCCTAAAGGAGTTCGGGAAAGGTGTTAGGAGGCTTCCTAAATGAGTTAAGGAAAGGTGTTAGGAGGCTTCCGAAAGGAGTTAAGGAAAGGTGTTAGGAGTCTTCCTAAAGGAGTTAAGGAAAGGTGTTTGGAGTCTTCCTAAAGGAGTTAAGGAAAGGTGTTTGGAGTCTTCCTAAAGGAGTTAGGGAAAGGTGTTAGGAGGCTTCCGAAAGGAGTTAAGCAAAGGTGTGAGGAGGCATCCAAAAGGAGTTAAGGAAAGGTGTTAGGAGGCTTCCTGAAGGAGTTAAGGAAAGGTGTTAGGAGGCTTCCTAAAGCAGTTAAGGAAAGGTGTTAAGAGGCTTCCTAAAGGAGTTAAGGAAAGGTGTTAGGAGTCTTCCTAAAGCAGTTAAGGAAAGGTGTTAGGAGTCTTCCTAAAGCAGTTAAGGAAAGGTGTTAGGAGGCTTCCTAAAGGAGTTAAGGAAAGGTGTTAGGAGGCTTTCTAAAGGAGTTAAGGATAGGTGTTAGAAGGCTTCCTAAAGGAGTTAAGGAAAGGTGTTAGGAGGCTTCCTAAAGGAGTTAAGGAAAGGTGTTAGGAGTCTTCCTAAAGGAGTTAAGGAAAGGTGTTAGGAGGCTTCCTAAAGGAGTTCGGGAAAGGTGTTAGGAGGCTTCCTAAAGGAGTTAGGGAAAGGTGTTAGGAGGCTTCCGAAAGGAGTAAAGGAAAGGTGTTAGGAGTCTTCCTAAAGGAGTTAGGGAAAGGTGTTAGGAGGCTTCCGAAAGGAGTAAAGGAAAGGTGTTAGGAGGCTTCCTAAAGGAGTTAGGGAAAGGTGTTAGGAGGCTTCCTAAAGGAGATAAGGAAAGGTGTTTGGAGTCTTCCTAAAGGAGTTAGGGAAAGGTGTTAGGAGGCTTCCGAAAGGAGTTAAGGAAAGGTGTTTGGAGTCTTCCTAAAGGAGTTAGGGAAAGGTGTTAGGAGGCTTCCTAAAGGAGTTCGGGAAAGGTGTTAGGAGGCTTCCTAAAGGAGTTAGGGAAAGGTGTTAGGAGGCTTCCGAAAGGAGTAAAGGAAAGGTGTTAGGAGGCTTTCTAAAGGAGTTAAGGAAAGGTGTTATGATGCTTCCTAAAGGAGTTAAGGAAAGGTGTTAGGAGGCTTCCTAAATGAGTTAAGGAAAGGTGTTAGGAGGCTTCCGAAAGGAGTTAAGGAAAGGTGTTAGGAGTCTTCCTAAAGGAGTTAAGGAAAGGTGTTTGGAGTCTTCCTAAAGGAGTTAAGGAAAGGTGTTAGGAGTCTTCCTAAAGGAGTTAAGGAAAGGTGTTAGGAGGCTTCCGAAAGGAGTTAAGCAAAGGTGTGAGGAGGCATCCAAAAGGAGTTAAGGAAAGGTGTTAGGAGGCTTCCTGAAGGAGTTAAGGAAAGGTGTTAGGAGGCTTCCTAAAGCAGTTAAGGAAAGGTGTTATGAGGCTTCCTAAAGGAGTTAAGGAAAGGTGTTAGGAGTCTTCCTAAAGCAGTTAAGGAAAGGTATTAGGAGTCTTCCTAAAGCAGTTAAGGAAAGGTGTTAGGAGGCTTCCTAAAGGAGTTAAGGAAAGGTGTTAGGAGGCTTTCTAAAGGAGTTAAGGAAAGGTGTTAGAAGGCTTCCTAAAGTAGTTAAGGAAAGGTGTTAGGAGGCTTCCTAAAGGAGTTAAGGAAAGGTGTTAGGAGTCTTCCTAAAGGAGTTAAGGAAAGGTGTTAGGAGGCTTCCTAAAGGAGTTAAGGAAAGGTGTTAGGAGGCTTCCTAAAGGAGTTAAGGAAAGGTGTTAGAGGCTTCCTAAAGGAGTTAAGGAAAGGTGTTGGAGGCTTCCGAAAGGAGTTAAGGAAAGGTGTTAGGAGGCTTCCTAAAGGAGTTAAGGAAAGGTGTTAGGAGGCTTCCTAAAGGAGTTAAGGAAAGGTGTTAGAGGCTTCCTAAAGGAGTTAAGGAAAGGTGTTGGAGGCTTCCGAAAGGAGTTAAGGAAAGGTGTTAGGAGGCTTTCTAAAGGAGTTAAGGAAAGGTGTTGGAGGCTTCCGAAAGGAGTTAAGGAAAGGTGTTAGGAGGCTTCCTAAAGGAGTTAGGGAAAGGTGTTAGGAGGCTTCCTAAAGGAGATAAGGAAAGGTGTTTGGAGTCTTCCTAAAGGAGTTAGGAAAAGGTGTTAGGAGGCTTCCGAAAGGAGTTAAGGAAAGGTGTTTGGAGTCTTCCTAAAGGAGTTAGGGAAAAGTGTTAGGAGGCTTCCTAAAGGAGTTCGGGAAAGGTGTTAGGAGGCTTCCTAAAGGAGTTAGGGAAAGGTGTTAGGAGGCTTCCGAAAGGAGTAAAGGAAAGGTGTTAGGAGGCTTTCTAAAGGAGTTAGGGAAAGGTGTTAGGAGGCTTCCTAAAGGAGTTAAGGAAAGGTGTTAGGAGGCTTCCTAAATGAGTTAAGGAAAGGTGTTAGGAGGCTTCCGAAAGGAGTTAAGGAAAGGTGTTAGGAGTCTTCCTAAAGGAGTTAAGGAAAGGTGTTTGGAGTCTTCCTAAAGGAGTTAAGGAAAGGTGTTTGGAGTCTTCCTAAAGGAGTTAGGGAAAGGTGTTAGGAGGCTTCCGAAAGGAGTTAAGCAAAGGTGTGAGGAGGCATCCAAAAGGAGTTAAGGAAAGGTGTTAGGAGGCTTCCTGAAGGAGTTAAGGAAAGGTGTTAGGAGGCTTCCTAAAGCAGTTAAGGAAAGGTGTTAAGAGGCTTCCTAAAGGAGTTAAGGAAAGGTGTTAGGAGTCTTCCTAAAGCAGTTAAGGAAAGGTGTTAGGAGTCTTCCTAAAGCAGTTAAGGAAAGGTGTTAGGAGGCTTCCTAAAGGAGTTAAGGAAAGGTGTTAGGAGGCTTTCTAAAGGAGTTAAGGAAAGGTGTTAGAAGGCTTCCTAAAGGAGTTAAGGAAAGGTGTTAGGAGGCTTCCTAAAGGAGTTAAGGAAAGGTGTTAGGAGTCTTCCTAAAGGAGTTAAGGAAAGGTGTTAGGAGGCTTCCTAAAGGAGTTCGGGAAAGGTGTTAGGAGGCTTCCTAAAGGAGTTAGGGAAAGGTGTTAGGAGGCTTCCGAAAGGAGTAAAGGAAAGGTGTTAGGAGTCTTCCTAAAGGAGTTAGGGAAAGGTGTTAGGAGGCTTCCGAAAGGAGTAAAGGAAAGGTGTTAGGAGGCTTCCTAAAGGAGTTAGGGAAAGGTGTTAGGAGGCTTCCTAAAGGAGATAAGGAAAGGTGTTTGGAGTCTTCCTAAAGGAGTTAGGGAAAGGTGTTAGGAGGCTTCCGAAAGGAGTTAAGGAAAGGTGTTTGGAGTCTTCCTAAAGGAGTTAGGGAAAGGTGTTAGGAGGCTTCCTAAAGGAGTTCGGGAAAGGTGTTAGGAGGCTTCCTAAAGGAGTTAGGGAAAGGTGTTAGGAGGCTTCCGAAAGGAGTAAAGGAAAGGTGTTAGGAGGCTTTCTAAAGGAGTTAAGGAAAGGTGTTATGATGCTTCCTAAAGGAGTTAAGGAAAGGTGTTAGGAGGCTTCCTAAATGAGTTAAGGAAAGGTGTTAGGAGGCTTCCGAAAGGAGTTAAGGAAAGGTGTTAGGAGTCTTCCTAAAGGAGTTAAGGAAAGGTGTTTGGAGTCTTCCTAAAGGAGTTAAGGAAAGGTGTTAGGAGTCTTCCTAAAGGAGTTAAGGAAAGGTGTTAGGAGGCTTCCGAAAGGAGTTAAGCAAAGGTGTGAGGAGGCATCCAAAAGGAGTTAAGGAAAGGTGTTAGTAGGCTTCCTGAAGGAGTTAAGGAAAGGTGTTAGGAGGCTTCCTAAAGCAGTTAAGGAAAGGTGTTATGAGGCTTCCTAAAGGAGTTAAGGAAAGGTGTTAGGAGTCTTCCTAAAGGAGTTAAGGAAAGGTGTTAGGAGTCTTCCTAAAGCAGTTAAGGAAAGGTATTAGGAGTCTTCCTAAAGCAGTTAAGGAAAGGTGTTAGGAGGCTTCCTAAAGGAGTTAAGGAAAGGTGTTAGGAGGCTTTCTAAAGGAGTTAAGGAAAGGTGTTAGAAGGCTTCCTAAAGGAGTTAAGGAAAGGTGTTAGGAGGCTTCCTAAAGGAGTTAAGGAAAGGTGTTAGGAGTCTTCCTAAAGGAGTTAAGGAATGGTGTTAGGAGGCTTCCTAAAGGAGTTCGGGAAAGGTGTTAGGAGGCTTTCTAAAGGAGTTAAGGAAAGGTGTTAGGAGGCTTCCTAAAGGAGTTAAGGAAAGGTGTTAGGAGTCTTCCTAAAGGAGTTAAGGAAAGGTGTTAGGAGGCTTCCTAAAGGAGTTCGGGAAAGGTGTTAGGAGGCTTTCTAAAGGAGTTAAGGAAAGGTGTTGGAGGCTTCCGAAAGGAGTTAAGTAAAGGTGTTAGGAGGATTCCTAAAGGAGTTAGGGAAAGGTGTTAGGAGGCTTCCTAAAGGAGATAAGGAAAGGTGTTTGGAGTCTTCCTAAAGGAGTTAGGGAAAGGTGTTAGGAGGCTTCCGAAAGGAGTTAAGGAAAGGTGTTTGGAGTCTTCCTAAAGGAGTTAGGGAAAGGTGTTAGGAGGCTTCCTAAAGGAGTTCGGGAAAGGTGTTAGGAGGCTTCCTAAAGGAGTTAGGGAAAGGTGTTAGGAGGCTTCCGAAAGGAGTAAAGGAAAGGTGTTAGGAGGCTTTCTAAAGGAGTTAGGGAAAGGTGTTAGGAGGCTTCCTAAAGGAGTTAAGGAAAGGTGTTAGGAGGCTTCCTAAATGAGTTAAGGAAAGGTGTTAGGAGGCTTCCGAAAGGAGTTAAGGAAAGGTGTTAGGAGTCTTCCTAAAGGAGTTAAGGAAAGGTGTTTGGAGTCTTCCTAAAGGAGTTAAGGAAAGGTGTTTGGAGGCTTCCTGAAGGAGTTAAGGAAAGGTGTTAGGAGGCTTCCTAAAGCAGTTAAGGAAAGGTGTTAAGAGGCTTCCTAAAGGAGTTAAGGAAAGGTGTTAGGAGTCTTCCTAAAGCAGTTAAGGAAAGGTGTTAGGAGTCTTCCTAAAGCAGTTAAGGAAAGGTGTTAGGAGGCTTCCTAAAGGAGTTAAGGAAAGGTGTTAGGAGGCTTTCTAAAGGAGTTAAGGAAAGGTGTTTGAAGGCTTCCTAAAGGAGTTAAGGAAAGGTGTTAGGAGGCTTCCTAAAGGAGTTAAGGAAAGGTGTTAGGAGTCTTCCTAAAGGAGTTAAGGAAAGGTGTTAGGAGGCTTCCTAAAGGAGTTCGGGAAAGGTGTTAGGAGGCTTCCTAAAGGAGTTAGGGAAAGGTGTTAGGAGGCTTCCTAAAGGAGTTAGGGAAAGGTGTTAGAGGCTTCCTAAAGCAGTTAAGGAAAGGTGTTAGAGGCTTCCTAAAGCAGTTAAGGAAAGGTGTTAGAGGCTTACTAAAGGAGTTAAGGAAAGGTGTTAGAGGCTTCCTAAAGCAGTTAAGGAAAGGTGTTAGAGGCTTCCTAAAGCAGTTAAGGAAAGGTGCTAGAGGCTTACTAAAGGAGTTAAGGAAAGGTGTTAGAGGCTTACTAAAGGAGTTAAGGAAAGGTGTTAGAGGCTTCCTAAAGCAGTTAAGGAAAGGTGCTAGAGGCTTCCTAAAGCAGTTAAGGAAAGGTGTTAGAGGCTTTCTAAAGCAGTTAAGGAAAGGTGTTAGAGGCTTCCTAAAGCAGTTAAGGAAAGGTGTTAGAGGCTTACTAAAGGAGTTAAGGAAAGGTGTTAGAGTCTTCCTAAAGCAGTTAAGGAAAGGTGTTAGAGGCTTCCTAAAGCAGTTAAGGAAAGGTGCTAGAGGCTTCCTAAAGCAGTTAAGGAAAGGTGTTAGAGGCTTTCTAAAGCAGTTAAGGAAAGGTGTTAGAGGCTTCCTAAAGGAGTTAAGGAAAGGTGTTAGAGGCTTCCTAAAGCAGTTAAGGAAAGGTGTTAGAGTCTTCCTAAAGCAGTTAAGGAAAGGTGTTAGAGGCTTCCTAAAGCAATTAAGGAAAGGTGTTAGAGGCTTCCTAAAGCAGTTAAGGAAAGGTGTTAGAGGCTTCCTAAAGCAGTTAAGGAAAGGTGTTAGAGGCTTCCTAAAGGAGTTAAGGAAAGGCGTTAGAGGCTTCTAAAGCAGTTAAGGAAAGGTGTTAGAGGCTTCCTAAAGCAGTTAAGGAAAGGTGTTAGAGGCTTCCTAAAGCAGTTAAGGAAAGGTGTTAGAGGCTTCCTAAAGCAGTTAAGGAAAGGTGTTAGAGTCTTCCTAAAGCAGTTAAGGAAAGGTGTTAGAGGCTTCCTAAAGCAGTTAAGGAAAGGTGTTAGAGTCTTCCTAAAGCAGTTAAGGAAAGGTGTTAGAGGCTTCCTAAAGCAGTTAAGGAAAGGTGTTAGAGGCTTCCTAAAGGAGTTAAGGAAAGGCGTTAGAGGCTTCTAAAGCAGTTAAGGAAAGGTGTTAGAGGCTTCCTAAAGCAGTTAAGGAAAGGTGTTAGAGGCTTCCTAAAGCAGTTAAGGAAAGGTGTTAGAGGCTTCCTAAAGCAGTGAAGGAAAGGTGCTAGAGGCTTCCTAAAGCAGTTAAGGAAAGGTGTTAGAGGCTTCTAAAGCAGTTAAGGAAAGGTGCTAGAGGCTTCCTAAAGCAGTTAAGGAAAGGTGCTAGAGGCTTCCTAAAGCAGTTAAGGAAAGGTGCTAGAGGCTTCTAAAGCAGTTAAGGAAAGGTGCTAGAGGCTTCCTAAAGCAGTTAAGGAAAGGTGCTAGAGGCTTCCTAAAGCAGTTAAGGAAAGGTGTTAGAGGCTTCCTAAAGGAGTTAAGGAAAGGTGTTAGAGGCTTCCTAAAGCAGTTAAGGAAAGGTGCTAGAGGCTTCTAAAGCAGTTAAGGAAAGGTGTTAGAGGCTTCCTAAAGCAGTTAAGGAAAGGTGTTAGAGGCTTCCTAAAGCAGTTAAGGAAAGGTGTTAGAGGCTTCTAAAGCAGTTAAGGAAAGGTGTTAGAGGCTTCCTAAAGCAGTTAAGGAAAGGTGTTAGAGGCTTCCTAAAGCAGTTAAGGAAAGGTGCTAGAGGCTTCTTAAAGCAGTTAAGGAAAGGTGCTAGAGGCTTCCTAAAGCAGTTAAGGAAAGGTGTTAGAGGCTTTCTAAAGCAGTTAAGGAAAGGTGTTAGAGGCTTCCTAAAGCAGTTAAGGAAAGGTGTTAGAGGCTTACTAAAGGAGTTAAGGAAAGGTGTTAGAGTCTTCCTAAAGCAGTTAAGGAAAGGTGTTAGAGGCTTCCTAAAGCAGTTAAGGAAAGGTGCTAGAGGCTTCCTAAAGCAGTTAAGGAAAGGTGTTAGAGGCTTTCTAAAGCAGTTAAGGAAAGGTGTTAGAGGCTTCCTAAAGGAGTTAAGGAAAGGTGTTAGAGGCTTCCTAAAGCAGTTAAGGAAAGGTGTTAGAGTCTTCCTAAAGCAGTTAAGGAAAGGTGTTAGAGGCTTCCTAAAGCAATTAAGGAAAGGTGTTAGAGGCTTCCTAAAGCAGTTAAGGAAAGGTGTTAGAGGCTTCCTAAAGCAGTTAAGGAAAGGTGTTAGAGGCTTCCTAAAGGAGTTAAGGAAAGGCGTTAGAGGCTTCTAAAGCAGTTAAGGAAAGGTGTTAGAGGCTTCCTAAAGCAGTTAAGGAAAGGTGTTAGAGGCTTCCTAAAGCAGTTAAGGAAAGGTGTTAGAGGCTTCCTAAAGCAGTTAAGGAAAGGTGTTAGAGTCTTCCTAAAGCAGTTAAGGAAAGGTGTTAGAGGCTTCCTAAAGCAGTTAAGGAAAGGTGTTAGAGTCTTCCTAAAGCAGTTAAGGAAAGGTGTTAGAGGCTTCCTAAAGCAGTTAAGGAAAGGTGTTAGAGGCTTCCTAAAGGAGTTAAGGAAAGGCGTTAGAGGCTTCTAAAGCAGTTAAGGAAAGGTGTTAGAGGCTTCCTAAAGCAGTTAAGGAAAGGTGTTAGAGGCTTCCTAAAGCAGTTAAGGAAAGGTGTTAGAGGCTTCCTAAAGCAGTGAAGGAAAGGTGCTAGAGGCTTCCTAAAGCAGTTAAGGAAAGGTGTTAGAGGCTTCTAAAGCAGTTAAGGAAAGGTGCTAGAGGCTTCCTAAAGCAGTTAAGGAAAGGTGCTAGAGGCTTCCTAAAGCAGTTAAGGAAAGGTGCTAGAGGCTTCTAAAGCAGTTAAGGAAAGGTGCTAGAGGCTTCCTAAAGCAGTTAAGGAAAGGTGCTAGAGGCTTCCTAAAGCAGTTAAGGAAAGGTGTTAGAGGCTTCCTAAAGGAGTTAAGGAAAGGTGTTAGAGGCTTCCTAAAGCAGTTAAGGAAAGGTGCTAGAGGCTTCTAAAGCAGTTAAGGAAAGGTGTTAGAGGCTTCCTAAAGCAGTTAAGGAAAGGTGTTAGAGGCTTCCTAAAGCAGTTAAGGAAAGGTGTTAGAGGCTTCTAAAGCAGTTAAGGAAAGGTGTTAGAGGCTTCCTAAAGCAGTTAAGGAAAGGTGTTAGAGGCTTCCTAAAGCAGTTAAGGAAAGGTGCTAGAGGCTTCTTAAAGCAGTTAAGGAAAGGTGCTAGAGGCTTCCTAAAGCAGTTAAGGAAAGGTGTTAGAGGCTTCTAAAGCAGTTAAGGAAAGGTGTTAGAGGCTTCTAAAGCAGTTAAGGAAAGGTGTTAGAGGCTTCCTAAAGCAGTTAAGGAAAGGTGTTAGAGGCTTCCTAAAGCAGTTAAGGAAAGGTGTTAGAGGCTTCTAAAGCAGTTAAGGAAAGGTGCTAGAGGCTTCCTAAAGCAGTTAAGGAAAGGTGCTAGAGGCTTCCTAAAGGAGTTAAGGAAAGGTGTTAGAGGCTTCTAAAGCAGTTAAGGAAAGGTGTTAGAGGCTTCCTAAAGCAGTTAAGGAAAGGTGTTAGAGGCTTCTAAAGCAGTTAAGGAAAGGTGTTAGAGGCTTCCTAAAGCAGTTAAGGAAAGGTGTTAGAGGCTTCCTAAAG
Source organism: Blennius ocellaris (assembly GCF_963422515.1). Lineage (NCBI taxonomy): Eukaryota > Metazoa > Chordata > Actinopteri > Blenniiformes > Blenniidae > Blennius > Blennius ocellaris. The sequence goes on along the minus strand of NC_137651.1, from coordinate 474,853 downwards.
CAGTTAAGGAAAGGTGTTAGAGGCTTCTAAAGCAGTTAAGGAAAGGTGCTAGAGGCTTCCTAAAGCAGTTAAGGAAAGGTGTTAGAGGCTTCTAAAGCAGTTAAGGAAAGGTGTTAGAGGCTTCCTAAAGCAGTTAAGGAAAGGTGTTAGAGGCTTCTAAAGCAGTTAAGGAAAGGTGCTAGAGGCTTCCTAAAGCAGTTAAGGAAAGGTGCTAGAGGCTTCCTAAAGCAGTTAAGGAAAGGTGTTAGAGGCTTCCTAAAGCAGTTAAGGAAAGGTGCTAGAGGCTTCTAAAGCAGTTAAGGAAAGGTGTTAGAGGCTTCCTAAAGCAGTTAAGGAAAGGTGTTAGAGGCTTCTAAAGCAGTTAAGGAAAGGTGCTAGAGGCTTCCTAAAGCAGTTAAGGAAAGGTGCTAGAGGCTTCCTAAAGCAGTTAAGGAAAGGTGTTAGGAGGCTTCCTAAAGCAGTAAAGGAAAGGTGTTAGGAGGCTTCCTAAAGCAGTTAAGGAAAGGTGTTAGGAGGCTTCCTAAAGGAGTTAAGGAAAGGTGTTAGAGGCTTCCTAAAGCAGTTAAGGAAAGGTGTTAGAGGCTTCCTAAAGCAGTTAAGGAAAGGTGTTAGAGGCTTCCTAAAGCAGTTAAGGAAAGGTGTTAGAGGCTTCCTAAAGCAGTTAAGGAAAGGTGCTAGAGGCTTCCTAAAGCAGTTAAGGAAAGGTGTTAGGAGGCTTCCTAAAGGAGATAAGGAAAGGTGTTAGAGGCTTCCTAAAGGAGATAAGGAAAGGTGCTAGAGGATTCCTAAAGCAGTTAAGGAAAGGTGCTAGAGGCTTCCTAAAGCAGTTAAGGAAAGGTGCTAGAGGCTTCCTAAAGCAGTTAAGGAAAGGTGTTAGAGGCTTCCTAAAGCAGTTAAGGAAAGGAGTTAGAGGCTTCCTAAAGCAGTTAAGGAAAGGTGTTAAAGGCTTCTAAAGCAGTTAAGGAAAGGTGTTAGGAGGCTTCCTAAAGCAGTTAAGGAAAGGTGCTAGAGGCTTCCTAAAGCAGTTAAGGAAAGGTGTTAGGAGGCTTCCTAAAGGAGATAAGGAAAGGTGTTAGAGGCTTCCTAAAGGAGATAAGGAAAGGTGCTAGAGGCTTCCTAAAGCAGTTAAGGAAAGGTGTTAGAGGCTTCTAAAGCAGTTAAGGAAAGGTGCTAGAGGCTTCCTAAAGCAGTTAAGGAAAGGTGCTAGAGGCTTCCTAAAGCAGTTAAGGAAAGGTGCTAGAGGCTTCCTAAAGCAGTTAAGGAAAGGTGTTAGAGGCTTCTAAAGCAGTTAAGGAAAGGTGCTAGAGGCTTCCTAAAGCAGTTAAGGAAAGGTGCTAGAGGCTTCCTAAAGCAGTTAAGGAAAGGTGCTAAAGTCTTCCTAAAGGAGATAAGGAAAGGTGTTAGAGGCTTCCTAAAGCAGTTAAGGAAAGGTGCTAGAGTCTTCCTAAAGGAGATAAGGAAAGGTGTTAGAGGCTTCCTAAAGCAGTTAAGGAAAGGTGCTAGAGGCTTCCTAAAGCAGTTAAGGAAAGGTGTTAGAGGCTTCCTAAAGGAGTTAAGGAAAGGTGTTAGGAGGCTTCCTAAAGCAGTTAAGGAAAGGTGTTAGGAGGCTTCCTAAAGGAGTTAAGGAACGGTGTTAGGAGTCTTCCAAAAGGAGTTAAGGAACGGTGTTAGGAGTCTTCCAAAAGGAGTTAAGGAAAGGTGTTAGGAGGCTTCCTAAAGGAGTTCGGGAAAGGTGTTAGGAGGCTTCCTAAAGGAGTTAGGGAAAGGTGTTAGGAGGCTTCCGAAAGGAGTAAAGGAAAGGTGTTAGGAGTCTTCCTAAAGCAGTTAAGGAAAGGTGTTAGAGGCTTCCTAAAGGAGTTAAGGAAAGGTGTTAGAGGCTTCCTAAAGCAGTTAAGGAAAGGTGCTAGAGGCTTCCTAAAGCAGTTAAGGAAAGGTGTTAGAGGCTTCCTAAAGGAGTTAAGGAAAGGTGTTAGGAGGCTTCCTAAAGCAGTTAAGGAAAGGTGTTAGAGGCTTCTAAAGCAGTTAAGGAAAGGTGCTAGAGGCTTCCTAAAGCAGTTAAGGAAAGGTGCTATAGGCTTCCTAAAGCAGTTAAGGAAAGGTGCTAGAGGCTTCCTAAAGCAGTTAAGGAAAGGTGTTAGGAGGCTTCCTAAAGGAGATAAGGAAAGGTGTTAGAGGCTTCCTAAAGGAGATAAGGAAAGGTGCTAGAGGCTTCCTAAAGCAGTTAAGGAAAGGTGTTAGAGGCTTCCTAAAGCAGTTAAGGAAAGGTGCTAGAGGCTTCTAAAGCAGTTAAGGAAAGGTGTTAGAGGCTTCCTAAAGCAGTTAAGGAAAGGTGCTAGAGGCTTCTAAAGCAGTTAAGGAAAGGTGTTAGAGGCTTCCTAAAGCAGTTAAGGAAAGGTGTTAGAGGCTTCTAAAGCAGTTAAGGAAAGGTGTTAGGAGGCTTCCTAAAGCAGTTAAGGAAAGGTGTTAGAGGCTTCCTAAAGCAGTTAAGGAAAGGTGTTAGAGGCTTCCTAAAGCAGTTAAGGAAAGGTGCTAGAGGCTTCCTAAAGCAGTTAAGGAAAGGTGTTAGAGGCTTCCTAAAGCAGTTAAGGAAAGGTGCTAGAGGCTTCCTAAAGCAGTTAAGGAAAGGTGCTAGAGGCTTCCTAAAGCAGTTAAGGAAAGGTGTTAGAGGCTTCCTAAAGCAGTTAAGGAAAGGTGTTAGAGGCTTCCTAAAGCAGTTAAGGAAAGGTGCTAGAGGCTTCCTAAAGCAGTTAAGGAAAGGTGTTAGAGGCTTCCTAAAGCAGTTAAGGAAAGTTGCTAGAGGCTTCCTAAAGCAGTTAAGGAAAGGTGCTAGAGGCTTCTAAAGCAGTTAAGGAAAGGTGTTAGAGGCTTCCTAAAGCAGTTAAGGAAAGGTGTTAGAGGCTTCTAAAGCAGTTAAGGAAAGGTGTTAGGAGGCTTCCTAAAGCAGTTAAGGAAAGGTGTTAGAGGCTTCCTAAAGCAGTTAAGGAAAGGTGTTAGAGGCTTCCTAAAGCAGTTAAGGAAAGGTGCTAGAGGCTTCCTAAAGCAGTTAAGGAAAGGTGTTAGAGGCTTCCTAAAGCAGTTAAGGAAAGGTGCTAGAGGCTTCCTAAAGCAGTTAAGGAAAGGTGCTAGAGGCTTCCTAAAGCAGTTAAGGAAAGGTGTTAGAGGCTTCCTAAAGCAGTTAAGGAAAGGTGTTAGAGGCTTCCTAAAGCAGTTAAGGAAAGGTGCTAGAGGCTTCCTAAAGCAGTTAAGGAAAGGTGTTAGAGGCTTCCTAAAGCAGTTAAGGAAAGGTGCTAGAGGCTTCCTAAAGCAGTTAAGGAAAGGTGCTAGAGGCTTCCTAAAGCAGTTAAGGAAAGGTGCTAGAGGCTTCCTAAAGCAGTTAAGGAAAGGTGTTAGAGGCTTCCTAAAGCAGTTAAGGAAAGGTGCTAGAGGCTTCCTAAAGCAGTTAAGGAAAGGTGCTAGAGGCTTCTAAAGCAGTTAAGGAAAGGTGTTAGGAGGCTTCCTAAAGCAGTTAAGGAAAGGTGTTAGAGGCTTCCTAAAGCAGTTAAGGAAAGGTGTTAGAGGCTTCTAAAGCAGTTAAGGAAAGGTGTTAGAGGCTTCTAAAGCAGTTAAGGAAAGGTGTTAGAGGCTTCCTAAAGCAGTTAAGGAAAGGTGTTAGGAGGCTTCCTAAAGCAGTTAAGGAAAGGTGCTAGAGGCTTCCTAAAGCAGTTAAGGAAAGGTGTTAGAGGCTTCCTAAAGCAGTTAAGGAAAGGTGTTAGAGGCTTCTAAAGCAGTTAAGGAAAGGTGTTAGAGGCTTCTAAAGCAGTTAAGGAAAGGTGTTAGGAGGCTTCCTAAAGCAGTTAAGGAAAGGTGTTAGAGGCTTCCTAAAGCAGTTAAGGAAAGGTGTTAGAGGCTTCCTAAAGCAGTTAAGGAAAGGTGTTAGAGGCTTCCTAAAGCAGTTAAGGAAAGGTGTTAGAGGCTTCCTAAAGCAGTTAAGGAAAGGTGTTAGGAGGCTTCCTAAAGCAGTTAAGGAAAGGTGCTAGAGGCTTCCTAAAGCAGTTAAGGAAAGGTGTTAGAGGCTTCCTAAAGCAGTTAAGGAAAGGTGTTAGAGGCTTCTAAAGGAGTTAAGGAAAGGTGTTAGAGGCTTCCTAAAGCAGTTAAGGAAAGGTGCTAGAGGCTTCCTAAAGCAGTTAAGGAAAGGTGCTAGAGGCTTCTAAAGCAGTTAAGGAAAGGTGCTAGAGGCTTCCTAAAGCAGTTAAGGAAAGGTGCTAGAGGCTTCCTAAAGCAGTTAAGGAAAGGTGTTAGAGGCTTCCTAAAGCAGTTAAGGAAAGGTGTTAGAGGCTTCTAAAGGAGTTAAGGAAAGGTGTTAGAGGCTTCCTAAAGGAGATAAGGAAAGGTGCTAGAGGCTTCCTAAAGCAGTTAAGGAAAGGTGCTAGAGGCTTCTAAAGCAGTTAAGGAAAGGTGCTAGAGGCTTCCTAAAGCAGTTAAGGAAAGGTGCTAGAGGCTTCCTAAAGCAGTTAAGGAAAGGTGCTAGAGGCTTCTAAAGCAGTTAAGGAAAGGTGCTAGAGGCTTCCTAAAGCAGTTAAGGAAAGGTGCTAGAGGCTTCTAAAGCAGTTAAGGAAAGGTGCTAGAGGCTTCCTAAAGCAGTTAAGGAAAGGTGCTAGAGGCTTCCTAAAGCAGTTAAGGAAAGGTGTTAGAGGCTTCTAAAGCAGTAAAGGAAAGGTGCTAGAGGCTTCCTAAAGCAGTTAAGGAAAGGTGCTAGAGGCTTCCTAAAGCAGTGAAGGAAAGGTGTTAGAGGCTTTCTAAAGCAGTTAAGGAAAGGTGCTAGAGGCTTCCTAAAGCAGTTAAGGAAAGGTGTTAGAGGCTTTCTAAAGCAGTTAAGGAAAGGTGCTAGAGGCTTCCTAAAGCAGTTAAGGAAAGGTGCTAGAGGCTTCCTAAAGCAGTTAAGGAAAGGTGTTAGAGGCTTCTAAAGCAGTTAAGGAAAGGTGCTAGAGGCTTCTAAAGCAGTTAAGGAAAGGTGCTAGAGGCTTCCTAAAGCAGTTAAGGAAAGGTGTTAGGAGGCTTCCTAAAGCAGTAAAGGAAAGGTGTTAGGAGGCTTCCTAAAGCAGTTAAGGAAAGGTGTTAGGAGGCTTCCTAAAGGAGTTAAGGAAAGGTGTTAGAGGCTTCCTAAAGCAGTTAAGGAAAGGTGTTAGAGGCTTCCTAAAGCAGTTAAGGAAAGGTGTTAGAGGCTTCCTAAAGCAGTTAAGGAAAGGTGTTAGAGGCTTCCTAAAGCAGTTAAGGAAAGGTGTTAGAGTCTTCCTAAAGCAGTTAAGGAAAGGTGCTAGAGGCTTCCTAAAGCAGTTAAGGAAAGGTGCTAGAGGCTTCCTAAAGCAGTTAAGGAAAGGTGTTAGGAGGCTTCCTAAAGGAGATAAGGAAAGGTGTTAGAGGCTTCCTAAAGGAGTTAAGGAACGGTGTTAGGAGTCTTCCAAAAGGAGTTAAGGAACGGTGTTAGGAGTCTTCCAAAAGGAGTTAAGGAAAGGTGTTAGGAGGCTTCCTAAAGGAGTTCGGGAAAGGTGTTAGGAGGCTTCCTAAAGGAGTTAGGGAAAGGTGTTAGGAGGCTTCCGAAAGGAGTAAAGGAAAGGTGTTAGGAGTCTTCCTAAAGCAGTTAAGGAAAGGTGTTAGAGGCTTCCTAAAGGAGTTAAGGAAAGGTGTTAGAGGCTTCCTAAAGCAGTTAAGGAAAGGTGCTAGAGGCTTCCTAAAGCAGTTAAGGAAAGGTGTTAGAGGCTTCCTAAAGGAGTTAAGGAAAGGTGTTAGGAGGCTTCCTAAAGCAGTTAAGGAAAGGTGTTAGAGGCTTCTAAAGCAGTTAAGGAAAGGTGCTAGAGGCTTCCTAAAGCAGTTAAGGAAAGGTGCTAGAGGCTTCCTAAAGCAGTTAAGGAAAGGTGTTAGGAGGCTTCCTAAAGGAGATAAGGAAAGGTGTTAGAGGCTTCCTAAAGGAGATAAGGAAAGGTGCTAGAGGCTTCCTAAAGCAGTTAAGGAAAGGTGTTAGAGGCTTCCTAAAGCAGTTAAGGAAAGGTGCTAGAGGCTTCTAAAGCAGTTAAGGAAAGGTGCTAGAGGCTTCCTAAAGCAGTTAAGGAAAGGTGCTAGAGGCTTCCTAAAGCAGTTAAGGAAAGGTGTTAGAGGCTTCCTAAAGCAGTTAAGGAAAGGTGTTAGAGGCTTCCTAAAGCAGTTAAGGAAAGGTGTTAGAGGCTTCTAAAGCAGTTAAGGAAAGGTGTTAGGAGGCTTCCTAAAGCAGTTAAGGAAAGGTGTTAGAGGCTTCCTAAAGCAGTTAAGGAAAGGTGTTAGAGGCTTCCTAAAGCAGTTAAGGAAAGGTGCTAGAGGCTTCCTAAAGCAGTTAAGGAAAGGTGTTAGAGGCTTCCTAAAGCAGTTAAGGAAAGGTGCTAGAGGCTTCCTAAAGCAGTTAAGGAAAGGTGCTAGAGGCTTCCTAAAGCAGTTAAGGAAAGGTGTTAGAGGCTTCCTAAAGCAGTTAAGGAAAGGTGTTAGAGGCTTCCTAAAGCAGTTAAGGAAAGGTGCTAGAGGCTTCCTAAAGCAGTTAAGGAAAGGTGTTAGAGGCTTCCTAAAGCAGTTAAGGAAAGGTGCTAGAGGCTTCCTAAAGCAGTTAAGGAAAGGTGTTAGAGGCTTCCTAAAGCAGTTAAGGAAAGGTGCTAGAGGCTTCCTAAAGCAGTTAAGGAAAGGTGTTAGAGGCTTCCTAAAGCAGTTAAGGAAAGGTGCTAGAGGCTTCCTAAAGCAGTTAAGGAAAGGTGCTAGAGGCTTCTAAAGCAGTTAAGGAAAGGTGTTAGAGGCTTCCTAAAGCAGTTAAGGAAAGGTGTTAGAGGCTTCTAAAGCAGTTAAGGAAAGGTGTTAGAGGCTTCTAAAGCAGTTAAGGAAAGGTGTTAGAGGCTTCCTAAAGCAGTTAAGGAAAGGTGTTAGGAGGCTTCCTAAAGCAGTTAAGGAAAGGTGCTAGAGGCTTCCTAAAGCAGTTAAGGAAAGGTGTTAGAGGCTTCCTAAAGCAGTTAAGGAAAGGTGTTAGAGGCTTCTAAAGCAGTTAAGGAAAGGTGCTAGAGGCTTCTAAAGCAGTTAAGGAAAGGTGCTAGAGGCTTCCTAAAGCAGTTAAGGAAAGGTGCTAGAGGCTTCCTAAAGCAGTTAAGGAAAGGTGTTAGAGGCTTCTAAAGCAGTTAAGGAAAGGTGTTAGAGGCTTCCTAAAGCAGTTAAGGAAAGGTGTTAGGAGGCTTCCTAAAGCAGTTAAGGAAAGGTGCTAGAGGCTTCCTAAAGCAGTTAAGGAAAGGTGTTAGAGGCTTCCTAAAGCAGTTAAGGAAAGGTGTTAGAGGCTTCTAAAGCAGTTAAGGAAAGGTGCTAGAGGCTTCTAAAGCAGTTAAGGAAAGGTGCTAGAGGCTTCCTAAAGCAGTTAAGGAAAGGTGCTAGAGGCTTCCTAAAGCAGTTAAGGAAAGGTGTTAGAGGCTTCTAAAGCAGTTAAGGAAAGGTGCTAGAGGCTTCCTAAAGCAGTTAAGGAAAGGTGCTAGAGGCTTCCTAAAGCAGTTAAGGAAAGGTGTTAGAGGCTTCTAAAGCAGTTAAGGAAAGGTGCTAGAGGCTTCCTAAAGCAGTTAAGGAAAGGTGTTAGAGGCTTCTAAAGCAGTTAAGGAAAGGTGTTAGAGGCTTCCTAAAGCAGTTAAGGAAAGGTGTTAGGAGGCTTCCTAAAGCAGTTAAGGAAAGGTGCTAGAGGCTTCCTAAAGCAGTTAAGGAAAGGTGTTAGAGGCTTCCTAAAGCAGTTAAGGAAAGGTGTTAGAGGCTTCTAAAGCAGTTAAGGAAAGGTGCTAGAGGCTTCTAAAGCAGTTAAGGAAAGGTGCTAGAGGCTTCCTAAAGCAGTTAAGGAAAGGTGCTAGAGGCTTCCTAAAGCAGTTAAGGAAAGGTGTTAGAGGCTTCTAAAGCAGTTAAGGAAAGGTGCTAGAGGCTTCCTAAAGCAGTTAAGGAAAGGTGTTAGGAGGCTTCCTAAAGCAGTTAAGGAAAGGTGCTAGAGGCTTCCTAAAGCAGTTAAGGAAAGGTGTTAGAGGCTTCCTAAAGCAGTTAAGGAAAGGTGTTAGAGGCTTCTAAAGGAGTTAAGGAAAGGTGTTAGAGGCTTCCTAAAGCAGTTAAGGAAAGGTGCTAGAGGCTTCCTAAAGCAGTTAAGGAAAGGTGCTAGAGGCTTCTAAAGCAGTTAAGGAAAGGTGTTAGAGGCTTCCTAAAGCAGTTAAGGAAAGGTGTTAGAGGCTTCCTAAAGCAGTTAAGGAAAGGTGCTAGAGGCTTCTAAAGCAGTTAAGGAAAGGTGTTAGAGGCTTCCTAAAGCAGTTAAGGAAAGGTGTTAGAGGCTTCCTAAAGCAGTTAAGGAAAGGTGTTAGAGGCTTCTAAAGGAGTTAAGGAAAGGTGTTAGAGGCTTCCTAAAGGAGATAAGGAAAGGTGCTAGAGGCTTCCTAAAGTAGTTAAGGAAACGTGCTAGAGGCTTCTAAAGCAGTTAAGGAAAGGTGCTAGAGGCTTCCTAAAGCAGTTAAGGAAAGGTGCTAGAGGCTTCCTAAAGCAGTTAAGGAAAGGTGTTAGAGGCTTCCTAAAGCAGTTAAGGAAAGGTGTTAGAGGCTTCCTAAAGCAGTTAAGGAAAGGTGCTAGAGGCTTCCTAAAGCAGTTAAGGAAAGGTGCTAGAGGCTTCCTAAAGCAGTTAAGGAAAGGTGTTAGAGGCTTCCTAAAGCAGTTAAGGAAAGGTGCTAGAGGCTTCCTAAAGCAGTTAAGGAAAGGTGTTAGAGGCTTCCTAAAGCAGTTAAGGAAAGGTGCTAGAGGCTTCCTAAAGCAGTTAAGGAAAGGTGTTAGAGGCTTCCTAAAGCAGTTAAGGAAAGGTGCTAGAGGCTTCCTAAAGCAGTTAAGGAAAGGTGTTAGAGGCTTCCTAAAGCAGTTAAGGAAAGGTGCTAGAGGCTTCCTAAAGCAGTTAAGGAAAGGTGCTAGAGGCTTCTAAAGCAGTTAAGGAAAGGTGTTAGGAGGCTTCCTAAAGCAGTTAAGGAAAGGTGTTAGAGGCTTCCTAAAGCAGTTAAGGAAAGGTGTTAGAGGCTTCTAAAGCAGTTAAGGAAAGGTGTTAGAGGCTTCCTAAAGCAGTTAAGGAAAGGTGTTAGGAGGCTTCCTAAAGCAGTTAAGGAAAGGTGCTAGAGGCTTCCTAAAGCAGTTAAGGAAAGGTGTTAGAGGCTTCCTAAAGCAGTTAAGGAAAGGTGTTAGAGGCTTCTAAAGCAGTTAAGGAAAGGTGTTAGAGGCTTCTAAAGCAGTTAAGGAAAGGTGTTAGGAGGCTTCCTAAAGCAGTTAAGGAAAGGTGTTAGAGGCTTCTAAAGCAGTTAAGGAAAGGTGTTAGGAGGCTTCCTAAAGCAGTTAAGGAAAGGTGTTAGAGGCTTCCTAAAGCAGTTAAGGAAAGGTGTTAGAGGCTTCCTAAAGCAGTTAAGGAAAGGTGTTAGAGGCTTCCTAAAGCAGTTAAGGAAAGGTGTTAGAGGCTTCCTAAAGCAGTTAAGGAAAGGTGTTAGGAGGCTTCCTAAAGCAGTTAAGGAAAGGTGCTAGAGGCTTCCTAAAGCAGTTAAGGAAAGGTGTTAGAGGCTTCCTAAAGCAGTTAAGGAAAGGTGTTAGAGGCTTCTAAAGGAGTTAAGGAAAGGTGTTAGAGGCTTCCTAAAGCAGTTAAGGAAAGGTGCTAGAGGCTTCCTAAAGCAGTTAAGGAAAGGTGCTAGAGGCTTCTAAAGCAGTTAAGGAACGGTGCTAGAGGCTTCCTAAAGCAGTTAAGGAAAGGTGCTAGAGGCTTCCTAAAGCAGTTAAGGAAAGGTGTTAGAGGCTTCCTAAAGCAGTTAAGGAAAGGTGCTAGAGGCTTCCTAAAGCAGTTAAGGAAAGGTGCTAGAGGCTTCCTAAAGCAGTTAAGGAAAGGTGTTAGAGGCTTCTAAAGCAGTTAAGGAAAGGTGCTAGAGGCTTCCTAAAGCAGTTAAGGAAAGGTGCTAGAGGCTTCTAAAGCAGTTAAGGAAAGGTGCTAGAGGCTTCCTAAAGCAGTTAAGGAAAGGTGTTAGGAGGCTTCCTAAAGCAGTAAAGGAAAGGTGTTAGGAGGCTTCCTAAAGCAGTTAAGGAAAGGTGTTAGGAGGCTTCCTAAAGGAGTTAAGGAAAGGTGTTAGAGGCTTCCTAAAGCAGTTAAGGAAAGGTGTTAGAGGCTTCCTAAAGCAGTTAAGGAAAGGTGTTAGAGGCTTCCTAAAGCAGTTAAGGAAAGGTGCTAGAGGCTTCCTAAAGCAGTTAAGGAAAGGTGTTAGGAGGCTTCCTAAAGGAGATAAGGAAAGGTGTTAGAGGCTTCCTAAAGGAGATAAGGAAAGGTGCTAGAGGCTTCCTAAAGCAGTTAAGGAAAGGTGTTAGAGGCTTCTAAAGCAGTTAAGGAAAGGTGCTAGAGGCTTCCTAAAGCAGTTAAGGAAAGGTGATATAGGCTTCCTAAAGCAGTTAAGGAAAGGTGTTAGAGGCTTCCTAAAGCAGTTAAGGAAAGGTGTTAGAGGCTTCCTAAAGCAGTTAAGGAAAGGTGTTAGAGGCTTCTAAAGCAGTTAAGGAAAGGTGTTAGGAGGCTTCCTAAAGCAGTTAAGGAAAGGTGCTAGAGGCTTCCTAAAGCAGTTAAGGAAAGGTGTTAGGAGGCTTCCTAAAGGAGATAAGGAAAGGTGTTAGAGGCTTCCTAAAGGAGATAAGGAAAGGTGCTAGAGGCTTCCTAAAGCAGTTAAGGAAAGGTGTTAGAGGCTTCTAAAGCAGTTAAGGAAAGGTGCTAGAGGCTTCCTAAAGCAGTTAAGGAAAGGTGCTAGAGGCTTCCTAAAGCAGTTAAGGAAAGGTGCTAGAGGCTTCCTAAAGCAGTTAAGGAAAGGTGTTAGGAGGCTTCCTAAAGGAGATAAGGAAAGATGTTAGAGGCTTCCTAAAGGAGTTAAGGAAAGGCGTTAGAGGCTTCCTAAAGGAGTTAAGGAAAGGTGTTAGAGGCTTCCTAAAGCAGTTAAGGAAAGGTGTTAGAGGCTTCTTAAAGCAGTTAAGGAAAGGTGTTAGAGGCTTCCTAAAGCAGTTAAGGAAAGGTGTTAGGAGGCTTCCTAAAGCAGTTAAGGAAAGGTGTTAGGAGGCTTCCTAAAGCAGTTAAGGAAAGGTGTTAGAGGCTTCCTAAAGCAGTTAAGGAAAGGTGTTAGAGGCTTCCTAAAGCAGTTAAGGAAAGGTGTTAGGAGGCTTCCTAAAGCAGTTAAGGAAAGGTGTTAGGAGGCTTCCTAAAGCAGTTAAGGAAAGGTGTTAGGAGGCTTCCTAAAGCAGTTAAGGAAAGGTGTTAGAGGCTTCCTAAAGCAGTGAAGGAAAGGTGTTAGAGGCTTCCTAAAGCAGTTAAGGAAAGGTGTTAGGAGGCTTCCTAAAGCAGTTAAGGAAAGGTGTTAGGAGGCTTCCTAAAGCAGTTAAGGAAAGGTGTTAGAGGCTTCTAAAGCAGTTAAGGAAAGGTGTTAGAGGCTTCCTAAAGCAGTGAAGGAAAGGTGTTAGAGGCTTCCTAAAGCAGTTAAGGAAAGGTGTTAGAGGCTTCCTAAAGCAGTTAAGGAAAGGTGTTAGAGGCTTCCTAAAGCAGTTAAGGAAAGGTGTTAGAGGCTTCCTAAAGGAGTTAAGGAAAGGTGCTAGAGTCTTCCTAAAGGAGATAAGGAAAGGTGTTGGAGGCTTCCTAAAGCAGTGAAGGAAAGGTGTTAGAGGCTTCCTAAAGCAGTTAAGGAAAGGTGTTAGAGGCTTCCTAAAGCAGTTAAGGAAAGGTGTTAGAGGCTTCCTAAAGCAGTTAAGGAAAGGTGTTAGAGGCTTCCTAAAGGAGTTAAGGAAAGGTGCTAGAGTCTTCCTAAAGGAGATAAGGAAAGGTGTTAGAGGCTTCCTAAAGCAGTTAAGGAAAGGTGTTAGAGGCTTCCTAAAGCAGTTAAGGAAAGGTGTTAGAGTCTTCCTAAAGGAGTTAAGGAAAGGTGTTAGAGGCTTCCTAAAGCAGTTAAGGAAAGGTGCTAGGAGGCTTCCTAAAGCAGTTAAGGAAAGGTGCTATAGGCTTCCTAAAGCAGTTAAGGAAAGGTGCTAGAGGCTTCCTAAAGCAGTTAAGGAAAGGTGTTAGGAGGCTTCCTAAAGGAGATAAGGAAAGGTGTTAGAGGCTTCCTAAAGGAGATAAGGAAAGGTGCTAGAGGCTTCCTAAAGCAGTTAAGGAAAGGTGTTAGAGGCTTCCTAAAGCAGTTAAGGAAAGGTGCTAGAGGCTTCTAAAGCAGTTAAGGAAAGGTGTTAGAGGCTTCCTAAAGCAGTTAAGGAAAGGTGTTAGAGGCTTCCTAAAGGAGTTAAGGAAAGGTGCTAGAGGCTTCCTAAAGCAGTTAAGGAAAGGTGCTAGAGTCTTCTAAAGCAGTTAAGGAAAGGTGTTAGAGGCTTCTAAAGCAGTTAAGGAAAGGTGCTAGAGGCTTCCTAAAGCAGTTAAGGAAAGGTGTTAGAGGCTTCCTAAAGCAGTTAAGGAAAGGTGTTAGAGGCTTCCTAAAGCAGTTAAGGAAAGGTGCTAGAGGCTTCCTAAAGCAGTTAAGGAAAGGTGCTAGAGGCTTCCTAAAGCAGTTAAGGAAAGGTGTTAGAGGCTTCCTAAAGCAGTTAAGGAAAGGTGCTAGAGGCTTCCTAAAGCAGTTAAGGAAAGGTGTTAGAGGCTTCCTAAAGCAGTTAAGGAAAGGTGTTAGAGGCTTCTAAAGCAGTTAAGGAAAGGTGTTAGGAGGCTTCCTAAAGCAGTTAAGGAAAGGTGTTAGAGGCTTCTAAAGCAGTTAAGGAAAGGTGCTAGAGGCTTCCTAAAGCAGTTAAGGAAAGGTGCTAGAGGCTTCCTAAAGCAGTTAAGGAAAGGTGTTAGGAGGCTTCCTAAAGCAGTTAAGGAAAGGTGTTAGAGGCTTCCTAAAGCAGTTAAGGAAAGGTGCTAGAGGCTTCCTAAAGCAGTTAAGGAAAGGTGTTAGAGGCTTCCTAAAGCAGTTAAGGAAAGGTGTTAGAGGCTTCTAAAGCAGTTAAGGAAAGGTGTTAGAGGCTTCCTAAAGCAGTTAAGGAAAGGTGTTAGAGGCTTCCTAAAGCAGTTAAGGAAAGGTGTTAGAGGCTTCCTAAAGCAGTTAAGGAAAGGTGCTAGAGGCTTCCTAAAGCAGTTAAGGAAAGGTGCTAGAGGCTTCCTAAAGCAGTTAAGGAAAGGTGCTAGAGGCTTCCTAAAGCAGTTAAGGAAAGGTGTTAGAGGCTTCTAAAGGAGTTAAGGAAAGGTGTTAGAGGCTTCTAAAGCAGTTAAGGAAAGGTGTTAGAGGCTTCCTAAAGCAGTTAAGGAAAGGTGTTAGAGGCTTCCTAAAGCAGTTAAGGAAAGGTGCTAGAGGCTTCCTAAAGCAGTTAAGGAAAGGTGCTAGAGGCTTCCTAAAGCAGTTAAGGAAAGGTGTTAGAGGCTTCCTAAAGCAGTTAAGGAAAGGTGCTAGAGGCTTCCTAAAGCAGTTAAGGAAAGGTGTTAGAGGCTTCCTAAAGCAGTTAAGGAAAGGTGCTAGAGGCTTCCTAAAGCAGTTAAGGAAAGGTGTTAGAGGCTTCTAAAGCAGTTAAGGAAAGGTGTTAGAGGCTTCTAAAGCAGTTAAGGAAAGGTGTTAGGAGGCTTCCTAAAGCAGTTAAGGAAAGGTGTTAGAGGCTTCCTAAAGCAGTTAAGGAAAGGTGTTAGAGGCTTCTAAAGCAGTTAAGGAAAGGTGTTAGAGGCTTCCTAAAGCAGTTAAGGAAAGGTGTTAGGAGGCTTCCTAAAGCAGTTAAGGAAAGGTGCTAGAGGCTTCCTAAAGCAGTTAAGGAAAGGTATTATGAGGCTTCCTAAAGGAGATAAGGAAAGGTGCTAGAGGCTTCCTAAAGGAGTTAAGGAAAGGTGTTAGAGGCTTCCTAAAGCAGTTAAGGAAAGGTGCTAGAGGCTTCCTAAAGCAGTTAAGGAAAGGTGTTAGAGGCTTCCTAAAGCAGTTAAGGAAAGGTGTTAGAGGCTTCTAAAGCAGTTAAGGAAAGGTGTTAGAGGCTTCCTAAAGCAGTTAAGGAAAGGTGTTAGAGGCTTCTAAAGCAGTTAAGGAAAGGTGTTAGAGGCTTCCTAAAGGAGTTAAGGAAAGGTGTTAGAGTCTTCCTAAAGCAGTTAAGGAAAGGTGTTAGAGGCTTCCTAAAGCAGTTAAGGAAAGGTGTTAGAGGCTTCCTAAAGGAGTTAAGGAAAGGTGTTAGAGTCTTCCTAAAGCAGTTAAGGAAAGGTGTTAGAGGCTTCCTAAAGCAGTTAAGGAAAGGTGTTAGAGGCTTCCTAAAGCAGTTAAGGAAAGGTGTTAGAGGCTTCCTAAAGCAGTTAAGGAAAGGTGTTAGAGGCTTCCTAAAGGAGTTAAGGAAAGGTGCTAGAGGCTTCCTAAAGCAGTTAAGGAAAGGTGTTAGAGGCTTCCTAAAGCAGTTAAGGAAAGGTGCTAGAGGCTTCCTAAAGCAGTTAAGGAAAGGTGCTAGAGGCTTCCTAAAGCAGTTAAGGAAAGGTGTTAGAGGCTTCCTAAAGCAGTTAAGGAAAGGTGCTAGAGGCTTCCTAAAGCAGTTAAGGAAAGGTGTTAGAGGCTTCCTAAAGCAGTTAAGGAAAGGTGTTAGAGGCTTCCTAAAGCAGTTAAGGAAAGGTGTTAGAGGCTTCCTAAAGCAGTTAAGGAAAGGTGCTAGAGGCTTCCTAAAGCAGTTAAAGAAAGGTGTTAGAGGCTTCCTAAAGCAGTTAAGGAAAGGTGTTAGGAGGCTTCCTAAAGCAGTTAAGGAAAGGTGTTAGAGGCTTCCTAAAGCAGTTAAGGAAAGGTGTTAGAGGCTTCCTAAAGCAGTTAAGGAAAGGTGTTAGAGGCTTCCTAAAGCAGTTAAGGAAAGGTGTTAGAGTCTTCCTAAAGCAGTTAAGGAAAGGTGTTAGAGGCTTCCTAAAGCAGTTAAGGAAAGGTGTTAGAGGCTTCCTAAAGGAGTTAAGGAAAGGTGTTAGAGTCTTCCTAAAGCAGTTAAGGAAAGGTGTTAGAGGCTTCCTAAAGCAGTTAAGGAAAGGTGCTAGAGGCTTCCTAAAGCAGTTAAGGAAAGGTGCTAGAGGCTTCCTAAAGCAGTTAAGGAAAGGTGTTAGAGGCTTCCTAAAGCAGTTAAGGAAAGGTGTTAGAGGCTTCTAAAGCAGTTAAGGAAAGGTGTTAGAGGCTTCCTAAAGCAGTTAAGGAAAGGTGTTAGAGGCTTCCTAAAGCAGTTAAGGAAAGGTGCTAGAGGCTTCCTAAAGGAGTTAAGGAAAGGTGTTAGAGGCTTCCTAAAGCAGTTAAGGAAAGGTGTTAGAGGCTTCCTAAAGGAGATAAGGAAAGGTGTTAGAGGCTTCTAAAGCAGTTAAGGAAAGGTGTTAGGAGGCTTCCTAAAGCAGTTAAGGAAAGGTGTTAGAGGCTTCTAAAGCAGTTAAGGAAAGGTGTTAGGAGGCTTCCTAAAGCAGTTAAGGAAAGGTGTTAGAGGCTTCCTAAAGCAGTTAAGGAAAGGTGTTAGAGGCTTCTAAAGCAGTTAAGGAAAGGTGTTAGAGGCTTCCTAAAGCAGTTAAGGAAAGGTGTTAGGAGGCTTCCTAAAGCAGTTAAGGAAAGGTGCTAGAGGCTTCCTAAAGCAGTTAAGGAAAGGTATTAGGAGGCTTCCTAAAGGAGATAAGGAAAGGTGCTAGAGGCTTCCTAAAGGAGTTAAGGAAAGGTGTTAGAGGCTTCCTAAAGCAGTTAAGGAAAGGTGTTAGAGGCTTCTAAAGCAGTTAAGGAAAGGTGTTAGAGGCTTCCTAAAGCAGTTAAGGAAAGGTGTTAGAGGCTTCTAAAGCAGTTAAGGAAAGGTGTTAGAGGCTTCCTAAAGGAGTTAAGGAAAGGTGTTAGAGTCTTCCTAAAGCAGTTAAGGAAAGGTGTTAGAGGCTTCCTAAAGCAGTTAAGGAAAGGTGTTAGAGGCTTCCTAAAGGAGTTAAGGAAAGGTGTTAGAGTCTTCCTAAAGCAGTTAAGGAAAGGTGTTAGAGGCTTCCTAAAGCAGTTAAGGAAAGGTGTTAGAGGCTTCCTAAAGCAGTTAAGGAAAGGTGTTAGAGGCTTCCTAAAGGAGTTAAGGAAAGGTGCTAGAGGCTTCCTAAAGCAGTTAAGGAAAGGTGTTAGAGGCTTCCTAAAGCAGTTAAGGAAAGGTGCTAGAGGCTTCCTAAAGCAGTTAAGGAAAGGTGCTAGAGGCTTCCTAAAGCAGTTAAGGAAAGGTGTTAGAGGCTTCCTAATGCAGTTAAGGAAAGGTGCTAGAGGCTTCCTAAAGCAGTTAAGGAAAGGTGTTAGAGGCTTCCTAAAGCAGTTAAGGAAAGGTGTTAGAGGCTTCCTAAAGCAGTTAAGGAAAGGTGTTAGAGGCTTCCTAAAGCAGTTAAGGAAAGGTGCTAGAGGCTTCCTAAAGCAGTTAAAGAAAGGTGTTAGAGGCTTCCTAAAGCAGTTAAGGAAAGGTGTTAGGAGGCTTCCTAAAGCAGTTAAGGAAAGGTGTTAGAGGCTTCCTAAAGCAGTTAAGGAAAGGTGTTAGAGGCTTCCTAAAGCAGTTAAGGAAAGGTGTTAGAGTCTTCCTAAAGCAGTTAAGGAAAGGTGTTAGAGGCTTCCTAAAGGAGTTAAGGAAAGGTGTTAGAGTCTTCCTAAAGCAGTTAAGGAAAGGTGTTAGAGGCTTCCTAAAGGAGTTAAGGAAAGGTGTTAGAGTCTTCCTAAAGCAGTTAAGGAAAGGTGTTAGAGGCTTCCTAAAGCAGTTAAGGAAAGGTGCTAGAGGCTTCCTAAAGGAGTTAAGGAAAGGTGTTAGAGTCTTCCTAAAGCAGTTAAGGAAAGGTGTTAGAGGCTTCCTAAAGGAGTTAAGGAAAGGTGTTAGAGTCTTCCTAAAGCAGTTAAGGAAAGGTGTTAGAGGCTTCCTAAAGCAGTTAAGGAAAGGTGCTAGAGGCTTCCTAAAGCAGTTAAGGAAAGGTGCTAGAGGCTTCCTAAAGCAGTTAAGGAAAGGTGTTAGAGGCTTCCTAAAGCAGTTAAGGAAAGGTGTTAGAGGCTTCTAAAGCAGTTAAGGAAAGGTGTTAGAGGCTTCCTAAAGCAGTTAAGGAAAGGTGTTAGAGGCTTCTAAAGCAGTTAAGGAAAGGTGCTAGAGGCTTCCTAAAGCAGTTAAGGAAAGGTGTTAGAGGCTTCCTAAAGGAGATAAGGAAAGGTGTTAGAGGCTTCTAAAGCAGTTAAGGAAAGGTGTTAGGAGGCTTCCTAAAGCAGTTAAGGAAAGGTGTTAGAGGCTTCCTAAAGCAGTTAAGGAAAGGTGTTAGAGGCTTCTAAAGGAGTTAAGGAAAGGTGTTAGAGGCTTCCTAAAGCAGTTAAGGAAAGGTGTTAGGAGGCTTCCTAAAGCAGTTAAGGAAAGGTGTTAGAGGCTTCCTAAAGCAGTTAAGGAAAGGTGTTAGAGGCTTCTAAAGCAGTTAAGGAAAGGTGTTAGGAGGCTTCCTAAAGCAGTTAAGGAAAGGTGTTAGAGGCTTCTAAAGGAGTTAAGGAAAGGTGTTAGAGGCTTCCTAAAGCAGTTAAGGAAAGGTGTTAGGAGGCTTCCTAAAGCAGTTAAGGAAAGGTGTTAGAGGCTTCTAAAGGAGTTAAGGAAAGGTGTTAGAGGCTTCCTAAAGCAGTTAAGGAAAGGTATTAGGAGGCTTCCTAAAGCAGTTAAGGAAAGGTGTTAGAGGCTTCTAAAGGAGTTAAGGAAAGGTGTTAGAGGCTTCCTAAAGCAGTTAAGGAAAGGTGTTAGGAGGCTTCCTAAAGCAGTTAAGGAAAGGTGTTAGAGGCTTCCTAAAGCAGTTAAGGAAAGGTATTAGGAGGCTTCCTAAAGCAGTTAAGGAAAGGTGTTAGAGGCTTCTAAAGGAGTTAAGGAAAGGTGTTAGGAGGCTTCCTAAAGCAGTTAAGGAAAGGTGCTAGAGGCTTCCTAAAGCAGTTAAGGAAAGGTGTTAGAGGCTTCCTAAAGGAGTTAAGGAAAGGTGTTAGAGGCTTCCTAAAGCAGTTAAGGAAAGGTGTTAGAGGCTTCCTAAAGGAGTTAAGGAAAGGTGTTAGAGGCTTCCTAAAGCAGTTAAGGAAAGGTGTTAGAGGCTTCTAAAGCAGTTAAGGAAAGGTGTTAGGAGGCTTCCTAAAGCAGTTAAGGAAAGGTGTTAGAGGCTTCTAAAGCAGTTAAGGAAAGGTGTTAGAGGCTTCCTAAAGCAGTTAAGGAAAGGTGTTAGAGGCTTACTAAAGGAGTTAAGGAAAGGTGTTAGAGGCTTCCTAAAGCAGTTAAGGAAAGGTGTTAGAGGCTTCCTAAAGCAGTTAAGGAAAGGTGCTAGAGGCTTCCTAAAGCAGTTAAGGAAAGGTGTTAGAGTCTTCCTAAAGCAGTTAAGGAAAGGTGTTAGAGGCTTCCTAAAGCAGTTAAGGAAAGGTGTTAGAGGCTTCCTAAAGCAGTTAAGGAAAGGTGTTAGAGGCTTCCTAAAGGAGTTAAGGAAAGGCGTTAGAGGCTTCTAAAGCAGTTAAGGAAAGGTGTTAGAGGCTTCCTAAAGCAGTTAAGGAAAGGTGTTAGAGGCTTCCTAAAGCAGTTAAGGAAAGGTGTTAGAGGCTTCCTAAAGCAGTTAAGGAAAGGTGTTAGAGTCTTCCTAAAGCAGTTAAGGAAAGGTGTTAGAGGCTTCCTAAAGCAGTTAAGGAAAGGTGTTAGAGGCTTCCTAAAGCAGTTAAGGAAAGGTGTTAGAGGCTTCCTAAAGCAGTTAAGGAAAGGTGTTAGAGGCTTCCTAAAGCAGTTAAGGAAAGGTGTTAGAGGCTTCCTAAAGGAGTTAAGGAAAGGCGTTAGAGGCTTCTAAAGCAGTTAAGGAAAGGTGTTAGAGGCTTCCTAAAGCAGTTAAGGAAAGGTGTTAGAGGCTTCCTAAAGCAGTTAAGGAAAGGTGTTAGAGGCTTCCTAAAGCAGTTAAGGAAAGGTGTTAGAGGCTTCCTAAAGGAGTTAAGGAAAGGCGTTAGAGGCTTCTAAAGCAGTTAAGGAAAGGTGTTAGAGGCTTCCTAAAGCAGTTAAGGAAAGGTGTTAGAGGCTTCCTAAAGCAGTTAAGGAAAGGTGTTAGAGGCTTCCTAAAGCAGTTAAGGAAAGGTGTTAGAGTCTTCCTAAAGCAGTTAAGGAAAGGTGTTAGAGGCTTCCTAAAGCAGTTAAGGAAAGGTGTTAGAGGCTTCCTAAAGCAGTTAAGGAAAGGTGTTAGAGGCTTCCTAAAGCAGTTAAGGAAAGGTGTTAGAGGCTTCCTAAAGCAGTTAAGGAAAGGTGTTAGAGGCTTCCTAAAGGAGTTAAGGAAAGGCGTTAGAGGCTTCTAAAGCAGTTAAGGAAAGGTGTTAGAGGCTTCCTAAAGCAGTTAAGGAAAGGTGTTAGAGGCTTCCTAAAGCAGTTAAGGAAAGGTGTTAGAGGCTTCCTAAAGCAGTTAAGGAAAGGTGTTAGAGGCTTCCTAAAGGAGTTAAGGAAAGGTGTTAGAGTCTTCCTAAAGCAGTTAAGGAAAGGTGCTAGAGGCTTCCTAAAGCAGTTAAGGAAAGGTGTTAGAGGCTTCCTAAAGCAGTTAAGGAAAGGTGTTAGAGTCTTCCTAAAGCAGTTAAGGAAAGGTGTTAGAGGCTTCCTAAAGCAGTTAAGGAAAGGTGTTAGAGGCTTCCTAAAGCAGTTAAGGAAAGGTGTTAGAGGCTTCCTAAAGCAGTTAAGGAAAGGTGTTAGAGGCTTCTAAAGCAGTTAAGGAAAGGTGTTAGAGGCTTCCTAAAGCAGTTAAGGAAAGGTGCTAGAGGCTTCCTAAAGCAGTTAAGGAAAGGTGCTAGAGGCTTCCTAAAGCAGTTAAGGAAAGGCGTTAGAGGCTTCTAAAGCAGTTAAGGAAAGGTGTTAGAGGCTTCCTAAAGCAGTTAAGGAAAGGTGTTAGAGGCTTCTAAAGCAGTTAAGGAAAGGTGCTAGAGGCTTCCTAAAGCAGTTAAGGAAAGGTGTTAGAGGCTTCCTAAAGGAGATAAGGAAAGGTGTTAGAGGCTTCTAAAGCAGTTAAGGAAAGGTGTTAGGAGGCTTCCTAAAGCAGTTAAGGAAAGGTGTTAGAGGCTTCCTAAAGCAGTTAAGGAAAGGTGTTAGAGGCTTCTAAAGGAGTTAAGGAAAGGTGTTAGAGGCTTCCTAAAGCAGTTAAGGAAAGGTGTTAGGAGGCTTCCTAAAGCAGTTAAGGAAAGGTGTTAGAGGCTTCCTAAAGCAGTTAAGGAAAGGTGTTAGAGGCTTCTAAAGCAGTTAAGGAAAGGTGTTAGGAGGCTTCCTAAAGCAGTTAAGGAAAGGTGTTAGAGGCTTCTAAAGGAGTTAAGGAAAGGTGTTAGAGGCTTCCTAAAGCAGTTAAGGAAAGGTGTTAGGAGGCTTCCTAAAGCAGTTAAGGAAAGGTGTTAGAGGCTTCTAAAGGAGTTAAGGAAAGGTGTTAGAGGCTTCCTAAAGCAGTTAAGGAAAGGTATTAGGAGGCTTCCTAAAGCAGTTAAGGAAAGGTGTTAGAGGCTTCTAAAGGAGTTAAGGAAAGGTGTTAGAGGCTTCCTAAAGCAGTTAAGGAAAGGTGTTAGGAGGCTTCCTAAAGCAGTTAAGGAAAGGTGTTAGAGGCTTCCTAAAGCAGTTAAGGAAAGGTATTAGGAGGCTTCCTAAAGCAGTTAAGGAAAGGTGTTAGAGGCTTCTAAAGGAGTTAAGGAAAGGTGTTAGGAGGCTTCCTAAAGCAGTTAAGGAAAGGTGCTAGAGGCTTCCTAAAGCAGTTAAGGAAAGGTGTTAGAGGCTTCCTAAAGGAGTTAAGGAAAGGTGTTAGAGGCTTCCTAAAGCAGTTAAGGAAAGGTGTTAGAGGCTTCCTAAAGGAGTTAAGGAAAGGTGTTAGAGGCTTCCTAAAGCAGTTAAGGAAAGGTGTTAGAGGCTTCTAAAGCAGTTAAGGAAAGGTGTTAGGAGGCTTCCTAAAGCAGTTAAGGAAAGGTGTTAGAGGCTTCTAAAGCAGTTAAGGAAAGGTGTTAGAGGCTTCCTAAAGCAGTTAAGGAAAGGTGTTAGAGGCTTACTAAAGGAGTTAAGGAAAGGTGTTAGAGGCTTCCTAAAGCAGTTAAGGAAAGGTGTTAGAGGCTTCCTAAAGCAGTTAAGGAAAGGTGCTAGAGGCTTCCTAAAGCAGTTAAGGAAAGGTGTTAGAGTCTTCCTAAAGCAGTTAAGGAAAGGTGTTAGAGGCTTCCTAAAGCAGTTAAGGAAAGGTGTTAGAGGCTTCCTAAAGCAGTTAAGGAAAGGTGTTAGAGGCTTCCTAAAGGAGTTAAGGAAAGGCGTTAGAGGCTTCTAAAGCAGTTAAGGAAAGGTGTTAGAGGCTTCCTAAAGCAGTTAAGGAAAGGTGTTAGAGGCTTCCTAAAGCAGTTAAGGAAAGGTGTTAGAGGCTTCCTAAAGCAGTTAAGGAAAGGTGTTAGAGTCTTCCTAAAGCAGTTAAGGAAAGGTGTTAGAGGCTTCCTAAAGCAGTTAAGGAAAGGTGTTAGAGGCTTCCTAAAGCAGTTAAGGAAAGGTGTTAGAGGCTTCCTAAAGCAGTTAAGGAAAGGTGTTAGAGGCTTCCTAAAGCAGTTAAGGAAAGGTGTTAGAGGCTTCCTAAAGGAGTTAAGGAAAGGCGTTAGAGGCTTCTAAAGCAGTTAAGGAAAGGTGTTAGAGGCTTCCTAAAGCAGTTAAGGAAAGGTGTTAGAGGCTTCCTAAAGCAGTTAAGGAAAGGTGTTAGAGGCTTCCTAAAGCAGTTAAGGAAAGGTGTTAGAGGCTTCCTAAAGGAGTTAAGGAAAGGCGTTAGAGGCTTCTAAAGCAGTTAAGGAAAGGTGTTAGAGGCTTCCTAAAGCAGTTAAGGAAAGGTGTTAGAGGCTTCCTAAAGCAGTTAAGGAAAGGTGTTAGAGGCTTCCTAAAGCAGTTAAGGAAAGGTGTTAGAGTCTTCCTAAAGCAGTTAAGGAAAGGTGTTAGAGGCTTCCTAAAGCAGTTAAGGAAAGGTGTTAGAGGCTTCCTAAAGCAGTTAAGGAAAGGTGTTAGAGGCTTCCTAAAGCAGTTAAGGAAAGGTGTTAGAGGCTTCCTAAAGCAGTTAAGGAAAGGTGTTAGAGGCTTCCTAAAGGAGTTAAGGAAAGGCGTTAGAGGCTTCTAAAGCAGTTAAGGAAAGGTGTTAGAGGCTTCCTAAAGCAGTTAAGGAAAGGTGTTAGAGGCTTCCTAAAGCAGTTAAGGAAAGGTGTTAGAGGCTTCCTAAAGCAGTTAAGGAAAGGTGTTAGAGGCTTCCTAAAGGAGTTAAGGAAAGGTGTTAGAGGCTTCCTAAAGCAGTTAAGGAAAGGTGTTAGAGGCTTCCTAAAGCAGTTAAGGAAAGGTGTTAGAGGCTTCCTAAAGGAGTTAAGGAAAGGTGTTAGAGTCTTCCTAAAGCAGTTAAGGAAAGGTGCTAGAGGCTTCCTAAAGCAGTTAAGGAAAGGTGTTAGAGGCTTCCTAAAGCAGTTAAGGAAAGGTGTTAGAGTCTTCCTAAAGCAGTTAAGGAAAGGTGTTAGAGGCTTCCTAAAGCAGTTAAGGAAAGGTGTTAGAGGCTTCCTAAAGCAGTTAAGGAAAGGTGTTAGAGGCTTCCTAAAGCAGTTAAGGAAAGGTGTTAGAGGCTTCTAAAGCAGTTAAGGAAAGGTGTTAGAGGCTTCCTAAAGCAGTTAAGGAAAGGTGCTAGAGGCTTCCTAAAGCAGTTAAGGAAAGGTGCTAGAGGCTTCCTAAAGCAGTTAAGGAAAGGCGTTAGAGGCTTCTAAAGCAGTTAAGGAAAGGTGTTAGAGGCTTCCTAAAGCAGTTAAGGAAAGGTGTTAGAGGCTTCTAAAGCAGTTAAGGAAAGGTGTTAGAGGCTTCCTAAAGCAGTTAAGGAAAGGTGTTAGAGGCTTCCTAAAGCAGTTAAGGAAAGGCGTTAGAGGCTTCTAAAGCAGTTAAGGAAAGGTGTTAGAGGCTTCCTAAAGCAGTTAAGGAAAGGTGTTAGAGGCTTCCTAAAGCAGTTAAGGAAAGGTGTTAGGAGGCTTCCTAAAGCAGTTAAGGAAAGGTGTTAGAGGCTTCCTAAAGGAGTTAAGGAAAGGCGTTAGAGGCTTCCTAAAGCAGTTAAGGAAAGGTGTTAGAGGCTTCCTAAAGCAGTTAAGGAAAGGTGTTAGAGTCTTCCTAAAGCAGTTAAGGAAAGGTGCTAGAGGCTTCCTAAAGCAGTTAAGGAAAGGTGCTAGAGGCTTCCTAAAGCAGTTAAGGAAAGGTGCTAGAGGCTTCTAAAGCAGTTAAGGAAAGGTGCTAGAGGCTTCTAAAGCAGTTAAGGAAAGGTGCTAGAGGCTTCTAAAGCAGTTCAGGAAAGGTGCTAGAGGCTTCTAAAGCAGTTAAGGAAAGGTGCTAGAGGCTTCTAAAGCAGTTAAGGAAAGGTGCTAGAGGCTTCTAAAGCAGTTAAGGAAAGGTGCTAGAGGCTTCTAAAGCAGTTAAGGAAAGGTGCTAGAGGCTTCTAAAGCAGTTAAGGAAAGGTGCTAGAGGCTTCCTAAAGCAGTTAAGGAAAGGTGTTAGAGGCTTCTAAAGCAGTTAAGGAAAGGTGCTAGAGGCTTCTAAAGCAGTTAAGGAAAGGTGCTAGAGGCTTCTAAAGCAGTTCAGGAAAGGTGCTAGAGGCTTCCTAAAGCAGTTAAGGAAAGGTGCTAGAGGCTTCCTAAAGGAGTTAAGGAAAGGTGTTAGAGGCTTCTAAAGCAGTTAAGGAAAGGTGCTAGAGGCTTCCTAAAGCAGTTAAGGAAAGGTGCTAGAGGCTTCCTAAAGCAGTTAAGGAAAGGTGCTAGAGGCTTCCTAAAGCAGTTAAGGAACGGTGTTAGAGGCTTCTAAAGCAGTTAAGGAAAGGTGTTAGAGGCTTCCTAAAGCAGTTAAGGAAAGGTGTTAGAGGCTTCTAAAGCAGTTAAGGAAAGGTGTTAGAGGCTTCTAAAGCAGTTAAGGAAAGGTGTTAGAGGCTTCCTAAAGCAGTTAAGGAAAGGTGTTAGAGGCTTCTAAAGCAGTTAAGGAAAGGTGTTAGAGGCTTCCTAAAGCAGTTAAGGAAAGGTGTTAGAGGCTTCTAAAGCAGTTAAGGAAAGGTGTTAGAGGCTTCCTAAAGCAGTTAAGGAAAGGTGTTAGGAGGCTTCCTAAAGCAGTTAAGGAAAGGTGCTAGAGGCTTCCTAAAGCAGTTAAGGAAAGGTATTAGGAGGCTTCCTAAAGGAGATAAGGAAAGGTGCTAGAGGCTTCCTAAAGGAGTTAAGGAAAGGTGTTAGAGGCTTCCTAAAGCAGTTAAGGAAAGGTGTTAGAGGCTTCTAAAGCAGTTAAGGAAAGGTGTTAGAGGCTTCCTAAAGCAGTTAAGGAAAGGTGTTAGAGGCTTCTAAAGCAGTTAAGGAAAGGTGTTAGAGGCTTCCTAAAGGAGTTAAGGAAAGGTGTTAGAGTCTTCCTAAAGCAGTTAAGGAAAGGTGTTAGAGGCTTCCTAAAGCAGTTAAGGAAAGGTGTTAGAGGCTTCCTAAAGGAGTTAAGGAAAGGTGTTAGAGTCTTCCTAAAGCAGTTAAGGAAAGGTGTTAGAGGCTTCCTAAAGCAGTTAAGGAAAGGTGTTAGAGGCTTCCTAAAGCAGTTAAGGAAAGGTGTTAGAGGCTTCCTAAAGCAGTTAAGGAAAGGTGCTAGAGGCTTCCTAAAGCAGTTAAGGAAAGGTGTTAGAGGCTTCCTAAAGCAGTTAAGGAAAGGTGTTAGAGGCTTCCTAAAGCAGTTAAGGAAAGGTGCTAGAGGCTTCCTAAAGCAGTTAAGGAAAGGTGCTAGAGGCTTCCTAAAGCAGTTAAGGAAAGGTGTTAGAGGCTTCCTAAAGCAGTTAAGGAAAGGTGCTAGAGGCTTCCTAAAGCAGTTAAGGAAAGGTGTTAGAGGCTTCCTAAAGCAGTTAAGGAAAGGTGCTAGAGGCTTCCTAAAGCAGTTAAGGAAAGGTGTTAGAGGCTTCTAAAGCAGTTAAGGAAAGGTGTTAGAGGCTTCTAAAGCAGTTAAGGAAAGGTGTTAGGAGGCTTCCTAAAGCAGTTAAGGAAAGGTGTTAGAGGCTTCCTAAAGCAGTTAAGGAAAGGTGTTAGAGGCTTCTAAAGCAGTTAAGGAAAGGTGTTAGAGGCTTCCTAAAGCAGTTAAGGAAAGGTGTTAGGAGGCTTCCTAAAGCAGTTAAGGAAAGGTGCTAGAGGCTTCCTAAAGCAGTTAAGGAAAGGTATTAGGAGGCTTCCTAAAGGAGATAAGGAAAGGTGCTAGAGGCTTCCTAAAGGAGTTAAGGAAAGGTGTTAGAGGCTTCCTAAAGCAGTTAAGGAAAGGTGTTAGAGGCTTCTAAAGCAGTTAAGGAAAGGTGTTAGAGGCTTCCTAAAGCAGTTAAGGAAAGGTGTTAGAGGCTTCCTAAAGCAGTTAAGGAAAGGTGTTAGAGGCTTCCTAAAGCAGTTAAGGAAAGGTGTTAGAGGCTTCTAAAGCAGTTAAGGAAAGGTGTTAGAGGCTTCCTAAAGGAGTTAAGGAAAGGTGTTAGAGTCTTCCTAAAGCAGTTAAGGAAAGGTGTTAGAGGCTTCCTAAAGCAGTTAAGGAAAGGTGTTAGAGGCTTCCTAAAGCAGTTAAGGAAAGGCGTTAGAGGCTTCTAAAGCAGTTAAGGAAAGGTGTTAGAGGCTTCCTAAAGGAGTTAAGGAAAGGTGTTAGAGTCTTCCTAAAGCAGTTAAGGAAAGGTGTTAGAGGCTTCCTAAAGCAGTTAAGGAAAGGTGTTAGAGGCTTCCTAAAGGAGTTAAGGAAAGGTGTTAGAGTCTTCCTAAAGCAGTTAAGGAAAGGTGTTAGAGGCTTCCTAAAGCAGTTAAGGAAAGGTGTTAGAGGCTTCCTAAAGCAGTTAAGGAAAGGTGTTAGAGGCTTCCTAAAGCAGTTAAGGAAAGGTGTTAGAGGCTTCCTAAAGCAGTTAAGGAAAGGTGTTAGAGGCTTCCTAAAGGAGTTAAGGAAAGGTGCTAGAGGCTTCCTAAAGCAGTTAAGGAAAGGTGTTAGAGGCTTCCTAAAGCAGTTAAGGAAAGGTGCTAGAGGCTTCCTAAAGCAGTTAAGGAAAGGTGCTAGAGGCTTCCTAAAGCAGTTAAGGAAAGGTGTTAGAGGCTTCCTAAAGCAGTTAAGGAAAGGTGCTAGAGGCTTCCTAAAGCAGTTAAGGAAAGGTGTTAGAGGCTTCCTAAAGCAGTTAAGGAAAGGTGTTAGAGGCTTCCTAAAGCAGTTAAGGAAAGGTGTTAGAGGCTTCCTAAAGCAGTTAAGGAAAGGTGCTAGAGGCTTCCTAAAGCAGTTAAAGAAAGGTGTTAGAGGCTTCCTAAAGCAGTTAAGGAAAGGTGTTAGGAGGCTTCCTAAAGCAGTTAAGGAAAGGTGTTAGAGGCTTCCTAAAGCAGTTAAGGAAAGGTGTTAGAGGCTTCCTAAAGCAGTTAAGGAAAGGTGTTAGAGTCTTCCTAAAGCAGTTAAGGAAAGGTGTTAGAGGCTTCCTAAAGGAGTTAAGGAAAGGTGTTAGAGTCTTCCTAAAGCAGTTAAGGAAAGGTGTTAGAGGCTTCCTAAAGGAGTTAAGGAAAGGTGTTAGAGTCTTCCTAAAGCAGTTAAGGAAAGGTGTTAGAGGCTTCCTAAAGCAGTTAAGGAAAGGTGCTAGAGGCTTCCTAAAGCAGTTAAGGAAAGGTGCTAGAGGCTTCCTAAAGCAGTTAAGGAAAGGTGTTAGAGGCTTCCTAAAGCAGTTAAGGAAAGGTGTTAGAGGCTTCTAAAGCAGTTAAGGAAAGGTGTTAGAGGCTTCCTAAAGCAGTTAAGGAAAGGTGTTAGAGGCTTCTAAAGCAGTTAAGGAAAGGTGTTAGAGGCTTCTAAAGCAGTTAAGGAAAGGTGTTAGAGGCTTCCTAAAGCAGTTAAGGAAAGGTGTTAGAGGCTTCTAAAGCAGTTAAGGAAAGGTGCTAGAGGCTTCCTAAAGCAGTTAAGGAAAGGTGTTAGAGGCTTCCTAAAGGAGATAAGGAAAGGTGTTAGAGGCTTCTAAAGCAGTTAAGGAAAGGTGTTAGGAGGCTTCCTAAAGCAGTTAAGGAAAGGTGTTAGAGGCTTCCTAAAGCAGTTAAGGAAAGGTGTTAGAGGCTTCTAAAGGAGTTAAGGAAAGGTGTTAGAGGCTTCCTAAAGCAGTTAAGGAAAGGTGTTAGGAGGCTTCCTAAAGCAGTTAAGGAAAGGTGTTAGAGGCTTCCTAAAGCAGTTAAGGAAAGGTGTTAGAGGCTTCTAAAGCAGTTAAGGAAAGGTGTTAGGAGGCTTCCTAAAGCAGTTAAGGAAAGGTGTTAGAGGCTTCTAAAGGAGTTAAGGAAAGGTGTTAGAGGCTTCCTAAAGCAGTTAAGGAAAGGTGTTAGGAGGCTTCCTAAAGCAGTTAAGGAAAGGTGTTAGAGGCTTCTAAAGGAGTTAAGGAAAGGTGTTAGAGGCTTCCTAAAGCAGTTAAGGAAAGGTATTAGGAGGCTTCCTAAAGCAGTTAAGGAAAGGTGTTAGAGGCTTCTAAAGGAGTTAAGGAAAGGTGTTAGAGGCTTCCTAAAGCAGTTAAGGAAAGGTGTTAGGAGGCTTCCTAAAGCAGTTAAGGAAAGGTGTTAGAGGCTTCCTAAAGCAGTTAAGGAAAGGTGTTAGAGGCTTCCTAAAGCAGTTAAGGAAAGGTGTTAGAGGCTTCCTAAAGCAGTTAAGGAAAGGTGCTAGAGGCTTCCTAAAGCAGTTAAGGAAAGGTGTTAGAGGCTTCCTAAAGCAGTTAAGGAAAGGTGTTAGAGGCTTACTAAAGGAGTTAAGGAAAGGTGTTAGAGGCTTCCTAAAGCAGTTAAGGAAAGGTGTTAGAGGCTTCCTAAAGCAGTTAAGGAAAGGTGCTAGAGGCTTCCTAAAGCAGTTAAGGAAAGGTGTTAGAGGCTTCCTAAAGGAGTTAAGGAAAGGTGTTAGAGGCTTCCTAAATCAGTTAAGGAAAGGTGTTAGAGGCTTCCTAAAGGAGTTAAGGAAAGGTGTTAGAGGCTTCCTAAAGCAGTTAAGGAAAGGTGTTAGAGGCTTCTAAAGCAGTTAAGGAAAGGTGTTAGGAGGCTTCCTAAAGCAGTTAAGGAAAGGTGTTAGAGGCTTCCTAAAGCAGTTAAGGAAAGGTGTTAGAGGCTTCCTAAAGCAGTTAAGTAAAGGTGTTAGAGGCTTCCTAAAGCAGTTAAGGAAAGGTGTTAGAGGCTTTCTAAAGCAGTTAAGGAAAGGTGTTAGAGGCTTCCTAAAGCAGTTAAGGAAAGGTGTTAGAGGCTTTCTAAAGCAGTTAAGGAAAGGTGTTAGAGGCTTCCTAAAGCAGTTAAGGAAAGGCGTTAGAGGCTTCTAAAGCAGTTAAGGAAAGGTGTTAGAGGCTTCCTAAAGCAGTTAAGGAAAGGTGTTAGAGGCTTCCTAAAGCAGTTAAGGAAAGGTGTTAGAGGCTTCCTAAAGCAGTTAAGGAAAGGTGTTAGAGTCTTCCTAAAGCAGTTAAGGAAAGGTGTTAGAGGCTTCCTAAAGCAGTTAAGGAAAGGTGTTAGAGGCTTCCTAAAGCAGTTAAGGAAAGGTGTTAGAGGCTTCCTAAAGCAGTTAAGGAAAGGTGTTAGAGGCTTCCTAAAGTAGTTAAGGAAAGGTGTTAGAGGCTTCCTAAAGCAGTTAAGGAAAGGTGTTAGAGGCTTCCTAAAGCAGTTAAGGAAAGGTGTTAGAGTCTTCCTAAAGCAGTTAAGGAAAGGTGTTAGAGGCTTCCTAAAGCAGTTAAGGAAAGGTGTTAGAGGCTTCCTAAAGCAGTTAAGGAAAGGTGTTAGAGGCTTCCTAAAGCAGTTAAGGAAAGGTGTTAGAGGCTTCCTAAAGCAGTTAAGGAAAGGTGTTAGAGGCTTCTAAAGCAGTTAAGGAAAGGTGTTAGAGGCTTCTAAAGCAGTTAAGGAAAGGTGTTAGGAGGCTTCCTAAAGCAGTTAAGGAAAGGTGTTAGAGGCTTCCTAAAGCAGTTAAGGAAAGGTGTTAGAGGCTTCTAAAGCAGTTAAGGAAAGGTGTTAGAGGCTTCCTAAAGCAGTTAAGGAAAGGTGTTAGGAGGCTTCCTAAAGCAGTTAAGAAAAGGTGCTAGAGGCTTCCTAAAGCAGTTAAGGAAAGGTGTTAGAGGCTTCCTAAAGCAGTTAAGGAAAGGTGTTAGAGGCTTCTAAAGGAGTTAAGGAAAGGTGTTAGAGGCTTCCTAAAGCAGTTAAGGAAAGGTGTTAGGAGGCTTCCTAAAGCAGTTAAGGAAAGGTGTTAGAGGCTTCCTAAAGCAGTTAAGGAAAGGTGTTAGAGGCTTCTAAAGCAGTTAAGGAAAGGTGTTAGGAGGCTTCCTAAAGCAGTTAAGGAAAGGTGTTAGAGGCTTCCTAAAGCAGTTAAGGAAAGGTGCTAGAGGCTTCCTAAAGCAGTTAAGGAAAGGTGTTAGAGGCTTTCTAAAGCAGTTAAGGAAAGGTGTTAGAGGCTTCTAAAGCAGTTAAGGAAAGGTGTTAGAGGCTTCCTAAAGCAGTTAAGGAAAGGTGTTAGAGTCTTCCTAAAGGAGTTAAGGAAAGGTGTTAGAGGCTTCCTAAAGCAGTTAAGGAAAGGTGTTAGAGGCTTCTAAAGCAGTTAAGGAAAGGTGTTAGAGGCTTCCTAAAGCAGTTAAGGAAAGGTGTTAGAGGCTTCTAAAGGAGTTAAGGAAAGGTGTTAGAGGCTTCCTAAAGCAGTTAAGGAAAGGTGTTAGAGGCTTTCTAAAGGAGTTAAGGAAAGGTGTTAGAGGCTTCCTAAAGCAGTTAAGGAAAGGTGTTAGAGGCTTCCTAAAGCAGTTAAGGAAAGGTGTTAGAGGCTTCCTAAAGCAGTTAAGGAAAGGTGTTAGAGGCTTCCTAAAGCAGTTAAGGAAAGGTGTTAGAGGCTTCCTAAAGCAGTTAAGGAAAGGTGTTAGAGGCTTCCTAAAGCAGTTAAGGAAAGGTGTTAGAGGCTTCCTAAAGCAGTTAAGGAAAGGTGTTAGAGGCTTCCTAAAGCAGTTAAGGAAAGGTGTTAGAGGCTTCCTAAAGCAGTTAAGGAAAGGTGCTAGAGGCTTCCTAAAGCAGTTAAGGAAAGGTGTTAGAGGCTTCCTAAAGCAGTTAAGGAAAGGTGCTAGAGGCTTCCTAAAGCAGTTAAGGAAAGGTGTTAGAGGCTTCCTAAAGCAGTTAAGAAAAGGTGTTAGAGGCTTCCTAAAGCAGTTAAGGAAAGGTGCTAGAGGCTTCCTAAAGCAGTTAAGGAAAGGTGTTAGAGGCTTTCTAAAGCAGTTAAGGAAAGGTGCTAGAGGCTTCCTAAAGCAGTTAAGGAAAGGTGTTAGAGGCTTCCTAAAGCAGTTAAGGAAAGGTGTTAGAGTCTTCCTAAAGCAGTTAAGGAAAGGTGTTAGAGGCTTCCTAAAGCAGTTAAGGAAAGGTGTTAGAGGCTTCCTAAAGCAGTTAAGGAAAGGTGTTAGAGGCTTTCTAAAGCAGTTAAGGAAAGGTGTTAGAGGCTTCCTAAAGCAGTTAAGGAAAGGTGTTAGAGGCTTCCTAAAGCAGTTAAGGAAAGGTGTTAGAGTCTTCCTAAAGCAGTTAAGGAAAGGTGTTAGAGGCTTCCTAAAGCAGTTAAGGAAAGGTGTTAGAGTCTTCCTAAAGCAGTTAAGGAAAGGTGTTAGAGGCTTCCTAAAGCAGTTAAGGAAAGGTGTTAGAGGCTTCCTAAAGCAGTTAA
This sequence comes from Blennius ocellaris, assembly GCF_963422515.1. Taxonomy (NCBI): domain Eukaryota; kingdom Metazoa; phylum Chordata; class Actinopteri; order Blenniiformes; family Blenniidae; genus Blennius; species Blennius ocellaris. The sequence continues at coordinate 444,244 of NC_137651.1, read as the reverse complement.
GGAAAGGTGTTAGAGGCTTCCTAAAGCAGTTAAGGAAAGGTGTTAGAGGCTTCCTAAAGCAGTTAAGGAAAGGTGTTAGAGGCTTCTAAAGCAGTTAAGGAAAGGTGCTAGAGGCTTCCTAAAGCAGTTAAGGAAAGGTGCTAGAGGCTTCCTAAAGCAGTTAAGGAAAGGTGTTAGAGGCTTCCTAAAGCAGTTAAGGAAAGGCGTTAGAGGCTTCTAAAGCAGTTAAGGAAAGGTGTTAGAGGCTTCCTAAAGCAGTTAAGGAAAGGTGTTAGAGGCTTCCTAAAGCAGTTAAGGAAAGGTGTTAGGAGGCTTCCTAAAGCAGTTAAGGAAAGGTGTTAGAGGCTTCCTAAAGGAGTTAAGGAAAGGCGTTAGAGGCTTCTAAAGCAGTTAAGGAAAGGTGTTAGAGGCTTCCTAAAGCAGTTAAGGAAAGGTGTTAGAGGCTTCCTAAAGCAGTTAAGGAAAGGTGTTAGAGTCTTCCTAAAGCAGTTAAGGAAAGGTGCTAGAGGCTTCCTAAAGCAGTTAAGGAAAGGTGCTAGAGGCTTCCTAAAGCAGTTAAGGAAAGGTGCTAGAGGCTTCTAAAGCAGTTAAGGAAAGGTGCTAGAGGCTTCCTAAAGCAGTTCAGGAAAGGTGCTAGAGGCTTCCTAAAGCAGTTAAGGAAAGGTGTTAGAGGCTTCCTAAAGCAGTTAAGGAAAGGTGTTAGAGGATTCCTAAAGCAGTTAAGGAAAGGTGTTAGAGGCTTCCTAAAGCAGTTAAGGAAAGGTGTTAGAGGCTTCTAAAGCAGTTAAGGAAAGGTGTTAGAGGCTTCCTAAAGCAGTTAAGGAAAGGTGCTAGAGGCTTCCTAAAGCAGTTAAGGAAAGGTGCTAGAGGCTTCCTAAAGGAGTTAAGGAAAGGTGTTAGAGGCTTCTAAAGCAGTTAAGGAAAGGTGCTAGAGGCTTCCTAAAGCAGTTAAGGAAAGGTGCTAGAGGCTTCCTAAAGCAGTTAAGGAAAGGTGCTAGAGGCTTCCTAAAGCAGTTAAGGAAAGGTGTTAGAGGCTTCTAAAGCAGTTAAGGAAAGGTGTTAGAGGCTTCCTAAAGCAGTTAAGGAAAGGTGTTAGAGGCTTCTAAAGCAGTTAAGGAAAGGTGTTAGAGGCTTCTAAAGCAGTTAAGGAAAGGTGTTAGAGGCTTCCTAAAGCAGTTAAGGAAAGGTGTTAGAGGCTTCTAAAGCAGTTAAGGAAAGGTGTTAGAGGCTTCCTAAAGCAGTTAAGGAAAGGTGTTAGAGGCTTCTAAAGCAGTTAAGGAAAGGTGCTAGAGGCTTCCTAAAGCAGTTAAGGAAAGGTGCTAGAGGCTTCCTAAAGCAGTTAAGGAAAGGTGTTAGAGGCTTCTAAAGCAGTTAAGGAAATGTGCTAGAGGCTTCTAAAGCAGTTAAGGAAAGGTGCTAGAGGCTTCTAAAGCAGTTAAGGAAAGGTGCTAGAGGCTTCCTAAAGGAGTTAAGGAAAGGTGTTAGAGGCTTCTAAAGCAGTTAAGGAAAGGTGCTAGAGGCTTCCTAAAGCAGTTAAGGAAAGGTGCTAGAGGCTTCCTAAAGCAGTTAAGGAAAGGTGCTAGAGGCTTCCTAAAGCAGTTAAGGAAAGGTGCTAGAGGCTTCCTAAAGCAGTTAAGGAAAGGTGTTAGGAGGCTTCCTAAAGCAGTTAAGGAAAGGTGTTAGAGGCTTCTAAAGCAGTTAAGGAAAGGTGTTAGAGGCTTCTAAAGCAGTTAAGGAAAGGTGTTAGGAGGCTTCCTAAAGCAGTAAAGGAAAGGTGTTAGGAGGCTTCCTAAAGCAGTTAAGGAAAGGTGTTAGGAGGCTTCCTAAAGGAGTTAAGGAAAGGTGTTAGGAGGCTTCCTAAAGCAGTTAAGGAAAGGTGTTAGGAGGCTTCCTAAAGGAGTTAAGGAAAGGTGTTAGGAGGCTTCCTAAAGGAGTTAAGGAAAGGTGTTAGAGGCTTCCTAAAGCAGTTAAGGAAAGGTGTTAGAGGCTTCCTAAAGCAGTTAAGGAAAGGTGCTAGAGGCTTCCTAAAGCAGTTAAGGAAAGGTGTTAGGAGGCTTCCTAAAGCAGTTAAGGAAAGGTGTTAGAGGCTTCCTAAAGCAGTTAAGGAAAGGTGCTAGAGGCTTCCTAAAGCAGTTAAGGAAAGTTGTTAGAGGCTTCTAAAGCAGTTAAGGAAAGGTGCTAGAGGCTTCCTAAAGCAGTTAAGGAAAGGTGCTAGAGGCTTCCTAAAGCAGTTAAGGAAAGGTGTTAGAGGCTTCCTAAAGCAGTTAAGGAAAGGTGCTAGAGGCTTCCTAAAGCAGTTAAGGAAAGGTGCTAGAGGCTTCCTAAAGCAGTTAAGGAAAGGTGCTAGAGGCTTCCTAAAGCAGTTAAGGAAAGGTGTTAGGAGGCTTCCTAAAGGAGATAAGGAAAGGTGTTAGAGGCTTCCTAAAGGAGATAAGGAAAGGTGCTAGAGGCTTCCTAAAGCAGTTAAGGAAAGGTGTTAGAGGCTTCCTAAAGCAGTTAAGGAAAGGTGTTAGAGGCTTCCTAAAGCAGTTAAGGAAAGGTGTTAGAGGCTTCTAAAGCAGTTAAGGAAAGGTGTTAGGAGGCTTCCTAAAGCAGTTAAGGAAAGGTGTTAGAGGCTTCCTAAAGCAGTTAAGGAAAGGCGTTAGAGGCTTCCTAAAGCAGTTAAGGAAAGGTGCTAGGAGTCTTCCTAAAGCAGTTAAGGAAAGGTGTTAGGAGGCTTCCTAAAGCAGTTAAGGAAAGGTGTTAGAGGCTTCCTAAAGCAGTTAAGGAAAGGTGTTAGAGGCTTCCTAAAGGAGTTAAGGAAAGGTGTTAGAGGCTTCTAAAGCAGTTAAGGAAAGGTGCTAGAGGCTTCCTAAAGCAGTTAAGGAAAGGTGTTAGAGGCTTCCTAAAGCAGTTAAGGAAAGGTGTTAGAGGCTTCCTAAAGGAGTAAAGGAAAGGTGTTAGGAGGCTTCCTAAAGCAGTTAAGGAAAGGTGTTAGAGGCTTCTAAAGCAGTTAAGGAAAGGTGTTAGAGGCTTCTAAAGCAGTTAAGGAAAGGTGTTAGGAGGCTTCCTAAAGCAGTTAAGGAAAGGTGTTAGAGGCTTCCTAAAGCAGTTAAGGAAAGGTGTTAGAGGCTTCCTAAAGGAGTAAAGGAAAGGTGTTAGGAGGCTTCCTAAAGCAGTTAAGGAAAGGTGTTAGAGGCTTCCTAAAGCAGTTAAGGAAAGGTGTTAGAGGCTTCCTAAAGGAGTTAAGGAAAGGTGTTAGAGGCTTCCTAAAGCAGTTAAGGAAAGGTGTTAGGAGGCTTCCTAAAGCAGTTAAGGAAAGGTGTTAGAGGCTTCCTAAAGCAGTTAAGGAAAGGTGTTAGAGGCTTCCTAAAGCAGTAAAGGAAAGGTGTTAGGAGGCTTCCTAAAGCAGTTAAGGAAAGGTGCTAGAGGCTTCTAAAGCAGTTAAGGAAAGGTGTTAGAGGCTTCTAAAGCAGTTAAGGAAAGGTGTTAGGAGGCTTCCTAAAGCAGTTAAGGAAAGGTGCTAGAGGCTTCCTAAAGCAGTTAAGGAAAGGTGTTAGAGGCTTCCTAAAGCAGTTAAGGAAAGGTGTTAGAGGCTTCCTAAAGCAGTTAAGGAAAGGTGCTAGAGGCTTCTAAAGCAGTTAAGGAAAGGTGTTAGAGGCTTCTAAAGCAGTTAAGGAAAGGTGTTAGGAGGCTTCCTAAAGCAGTTAAGGAAAGGTGCTAGAGGCTTCCTAAAGCAGTTAAGGAAAGGTGCTAGAGGCTTCCTAAAGCAGTTAAGGAAAGGTGCTAGAGGCTTCCTAAAGGAGTTAAGGAAAGGTGCTAGAGGCTTCCTAAAGGAGTTAAGGAAAGGTGCTAGAGGCTTCCTAAAGCAGTTAAGGAAAGGTGTTAGAGGCTTCCTAAAGCAGTTAAGGAAAGGTGTTAGGAGGCTTCCTAAAGGAGATAAGGAAAGGTGTTAGAGGCTTCCTAAAGGAGTTAAGGAAAGGTGTTAGAGGCTTCCTAAAGCAGTTAAGGAAAGGTGCTAGAGGCTTCCTAAAGCAGTTAAGGAAAGGTGTTAGAGGCTTCTAAAGCAGTTAAGGAAAGGTGTTAGAGGCTTCCTAAAGCAGTTAAGGAAAGGTGTTAGAGGCTTCTAAAGCAGTTAAGGAAAGGTGTTAGGAGGCTTCCTAAAGCAGTTAAGGAAAGGTGCTAGAGGCTTCCTAAAGCAGTTAAGGAAAGGTGTTAGAGGCTTCTAAAGCAGTTAAGGAAAGGTGTTAGAGGCTTCTAAAGCAGTTAAGGAAAGGTGTTAGAGGCTTCCTAAAGGAGTTAAGGAAAGGTGCTAGAGGCTTCTAAAGCAGTTAAGGAAAGGTGCTAGAGGCTTCCTAAAGCAGTTAAGGAAAGGTGTTAGAGGCTTCCTAAAGCAGTTAAGGAAAGGTGCTAGAGGCTTCTAAAGCAGTTAAGGAAAGGTGTTAGAGGCTTCTAAAGCAGTTAAGGAAAGGTGTTAGGAGGCTTCCTAAAGCAGTTAAGGAAAGGTGCTAGAGGCTTCCTAAAGCAGTTAAGGAAAGGTGTTAGAGGCTTCTAAAGCAGTTAAGGAAAGGTGCTAGAGGCTTCCTAAAGGAGTTAAGGAAAGGTGCTAGAGGCTTCCTAAAGGAGTTAAGGAAAGGTGCTAGAGGCTTCTAAAGCAGTTAAGGAAAGGTGTTAGAGGCTTCTAAAGCAGTTAAGGAAAGGTGTTAGGAGGCTTCCTAAAGCAGTTAAGGAAAGGTGTTAGAGGCTTCTAAAGCAGTTAAGGAAAGGTGCTAGAGGCTTCCTAAAGCAGTTAAGGAAAGGTGCTAGAGGCTTCCTAAAGGAGTTAAGGAAAGGTGCTAGAGGCTTCCTAAAGGAGTTAAGGAAAGGTGCTAGAGGCTTCCTAAAGGAGTTAAGGAAAGGTGTTAGAGGCTTCCTAAAGCAGTTAAGGAAAGGTGTTAGAGGCTTCCTAAAGCAGTTAAGGAAAGGTGTTAGGAGGCTTCCTAAAGGAGATAAGGAAAGGTGTTAGAGGCTTCCTAAAGCAGTTAAGGAAAGGTGTTAGAGGCTTCCTAAAGCAGTTAAGGAAAGGTGTTAGAGGCTTCTAAAGCAGTTAAGGAAAGGTGTTAGAGGCTTCTAAAGCAGTTAAGGAAAGGTGTTAGGAGGCTTCCTAAAGCAGTTAAGGAAAGGTGCTAGAGGCTTCCTAAAGCAGTTAAGGAAAGGTGTTAGAGGCTTCTAAAGCAGTTAAGGAAAGGTGTTAGAGGCTTCCTAAAGGAGTTAAGGAAAGGTGCTAGAGGCTTCTAAAGCAGTTAAGGAAAGGTGCTAGAGGCTTCCTAAAGCAGTTAAGGAAAGGTGCTAGAGGCTTCCTAAAGCAGTTAAGGAAAGGTGTTAGAGGCTTCCTAAAGCAGTTAAGGAAAGGTGTTAGAGGCTTCTAAAGCAGTTAAGGAAAGGTGCTAGAGGCTTCCTAAAGCAGTTAAGGAAAGGTGCTAGAGGCTTCCTAAAGCAGTTAAGGAAAGGTGTTAGAGGCTTCCTAAAGGAGTTAAGGAAAGGTGCTCGAGGCTTCCTAAAGCAGTTAAGGAAAGGTGTTAGAGGCTTCCTAAAGCAGTTAAGGAAAGGTGTTAGAGGCTTCCTAAAGCAGTTAAGGAAAGGTGCTAGAGGCTTCCTAAAGCAGTTAAGGAAAGGTGCTAGAGGCTTCCTAAAGGAGTTAAGGAAAGGTGTTAGAGGCTTCCTAAAGCAGTTAAGGAAAGGTGTTAGAGGCTTCCTAAAGCAGTTAAGGAAAGGTGTTAGAGGCTTCCTAAAGCAGTTAAGGAAAGGTGTTAGAGGCTTCCTAAAGCAGTTAAGGAAAGGTGTTAGAGGCTTCCTAAAGCAGTTAAGGAAAGGTGCTAGAGGCTTCCTAAAGGAGTTAAGGAAAGGTGTTAGAGGCTTCCTAAAGGAGTTAAGGAAATGTGTTAGAGGCTTCCTAAAGCAGTTAAGGAAAGGTGTTAGAGGCTTCCTAAAGCAGTTAAGGAAAGGTGCTAGAGGCTTCCTAAAGCAGTTAAGGAAAGGTGCTAGAGGCTTCCTAAAGCAGTTAAGGAAAGGTGTTAGAGGCTTCCTAAAGCAGTTAAGGAAAGGTGCTAGAGGCTTCCTAAAGCAGTTAAGGAAAGGTGCTAGAGGCTTCCTAAAGCAGTTAAGGAAAGGTGTTAGAGGCTTCCTAAAGCAGTTAAGGAAAGGTGCTAGAGGCTTCCTAAAGCAGTTAAGGAAAGGTGCTAGAGGCTTCCTAAAGCAGTTAAGGAAAGGTGCTAGAGGCTTCCTAAAGCAGTTAAGGAAAGGTGCTAGAGGCTTCCTAAAGCAGTTAAGGAAAGGTGCTAGAGGCTTCCTAAAGCAGTTAAGGAAAGGTGCTAGAGGCTTCCTAAAGCAGTTAAGGAAAGGTGCTAGAGGCTTCCTAAAGCAGTTAAGGAAAGGTGTTAGAGGCTTCTAAAGCAGTTAAGGAAAGGTGTTAGAGGCTTCTAAAGCAGTTAAGGAAAGGTGTTAGAGGCTTCCTAAAGCAGTTAAGGAAAGGTGCTAGAGGCTTCCTAAAGCAGTTAAGGAAAGGTGCTAGAGGCTTCTAAAGCAGTTAAGGAAAGGTGCTAGAGGCTTCCTAAAGGAGTTAGTGAAAGTCAATCACGTTAGTGTGGCAGTCGGACCACACTTTCACTTAGTGACGTCATAGTAACAAGTTAGTGACGTCTGCCGTGGTGGGGAAGAACGACAAGTTTCTGAAAATGGAGGATAAAAAGCACTTTGGGTTTTATGCTGAGATGCTGAGGTCATGGTTGTATTCAACTGTGAACACCAAACAATACAAGATCATCTTGTTTTGCTCTTGTATAGAAAACATTTAAAATCACATTCAACACCAACTTTAGAAGAAAGAGAGTTGATGTTTCCCCCCAGGTGGGCCGGTTAGCTCAGTGGGTCAGAGTGTGGTGCTAATAACACCAAGGTCATGGGTTCAATCCCCATACTGGACACATGAAGCTTCATGAAATACTGTCTTTACTTTCTGATGGTGCTGTCTCTTTAACAAACATTTAAAACCAGTAGTTTCAGTCAGGGCCAGCAGTAACAAAATACCCCCTCCCCCACACATTATGTCCTACAGTAAATACACAATGAGAATCCAATGTAAGGCCACTACTATGCATCAGGACTTAATCCACACCAACATGACAGCTGATCAACAAGCACAACACATCAAGACTCCACTGAGCAGCTTCACCATCACATCATTCTCCAGTGTTTCCAACAGGTTTGTACACGACTGTCATGCATGCACACTTTGTCTGTGTCACCATTGTATGGGAAACACCACTTTACAATCAGAAACAGCAGCACCTGCCAACAGCAGCACCAATCTAATCCAGAGAAAGTCAAAAACAAACTAGCATCACCATCACTTGTAGATTCAATCATCCTGCTGTAAAATGCTGCACAAAGCCTTTGTTGGTCTGAGTTCGCTCCTCATTTCTGTGTCGGTCTTCTTCTACTCACAATTGACCTTTTTTCTGCAAACGGGCACCTTGAACACGTTCCCCAAAGCAGGTCCTCTATCGTATCATGATCTTGATGTTCAATCAGCCTCCATCACTCCAGAGTAGCAGATAATAACAGAGTCATCACCTCCTGCCCATGAGCCAATCAGACAAGCTCATTTCAATGACCACACCCAGACCAGCACTAGAAACTCTGCTGGTCCTAAAGCGTTCTGTCAATAACACATCAGAATCTGATTGGCTGATGATACTGTCACTCAACATTTGAACCCAATAGCAGCGTCCAGCTTCCATCAGAGGTTAGCAATGAAGCTACTGCTAGTACTGATGATCAAATTTGAACGAATCGTTCAAAACCCGCGAGTCACTTTACTGAACGGTGACTCACGAGTTTTCACGTTCATTAACTCATTCACATGAGTCATTCTTGCTACAGCCTCCTTGTAGCTGGGCCGCTAAGCACAGCAGCTTCCGGCTCCTGACATTCACATGAGGCTTTCAGCACACTGGAGTCAGCTTGGAGGTGGAGTTCAGCACGAATGACCGACTCACCTCCCTTCAATCGTTCAGCTCACATGACCGAGTCAGCTCCCCTCAATCGTTCAGCTCACATGACCGACTCACCTCCCCTCAATCGTTCAGCTCACATGACCGACTCACCTCCCCTCAATTGTTCAGCTCACATGACCGACTCACCTCCCTTCAATCGTTCAGCTCACATGACCGACTCACCTCCCCTCAATCGTTCAGCACGAATGACCGACTCACCTCCCCTCAATCGTTCAGCTCACATGACCGACTCACCTCCCCTCAATCGTTCAGCACGAATGACCGACTCACCTCCCCTCAATCGTTCAGCTCACATGACCGACTCACCTCCCTTCAATCGTTCAGCTCACATGACCGAGTCAGCTCGCTCCAATCGTTCAGCTCACATGACCGACTCACCTCCCTTCAATCGTTCAGCTCACATGACCGACTCACCTCCCTTCAATCGTTCAGCTCACATGACCGACTCCCCTCGAAACTCGAAAGAGTCGTTCACTGAATCGGTCAGTAGCACTTCCGCTGTGTCGTTCACCTCATGAGCGGTGAGCGGGTGAGCCCTCCCCCCCTCCCTCACCTGAAAATCTCCGAGTGACGGCGGAGAAAAAAATAATACATTGTTTGTTTCACAAAGCTTGTAGAGATTAATACATGAATAATACATGGCTAAATACACAATAAACAATGTTAAAATACCACTGTAGCGTGTATTGTGTTACATTTAATATTGTCCCCTATAATTAGTTCTGCCCTATGAACATAACATTATTTATTGATACTAGTAAAAAAAGAAAATCAGAATGTTGGAAGAAAAAAAACGATAAAAACATATGTATACATTAATATATACTGTATATCTGCCATTCTGGATGCCAGGTATTTATTCAGTTTAATCATTTATTTAATTTATTTTCTGATTCAACTAAACCTCAGAAACAACACACATAATCTAGAATAAGGAGACCAGGACCACTAAAAACTAATGTGTACTATTGTTTATTTTCCTCAGAAGTGTTTCATCATTTTACTATGAATACATGATTCTCCCCCTGGTTCATGTCACAGTTCAGCCTCCAGGTCCAGGAGCGGGTGGAAATAGTGCAACTGAATCAAATGACTCAAATGACTCAAATGACCGATTCGCTTGGATGAACGACTCAAAAACCCGTGAGTCCGTTCGAGGAGTCGGGTTTCTCATCACTAACGGCTAGCCCCAGCAGAGGAAAGGAGCTGTGATGTGTTTAGAGGACATAGGAGATTTGAACTCCACACAATATAACCAGTCGTCTTCTGGATAAAGTTGCTAAAGTCACTAATTGATTCCAGACACAGATTTCAGAATCACTTTTTAATCATTAAAAAAAAAGACAAATCATTTTTGACAGGGCTAGCAGTGCTAGACCTGCTGCCCTGACTGCACACCACTGTTTAAAACACACTCCACTGCTTCAGTCTTCAGTGTCAACCTTCAAACCAACAGTGCCATCTGGTGGTGAGAAAATAAAGAAGTGGTTCATGAGGCTTCATTGAGCATCACTACTTGTGAGTCATTATTGCTGTCAGTGGTTATTTTCAGTGTTTGCACTCAGTGCAGGATAGAGATCTACTCACATTGTGTTTTTGTTCATGAAAAGTCCGGTTCCACTGAGATTTGAACTCAGATCACTGGATTCAGAGTCCAGAGTGCTAACCATTACACCATTTGGCTATAAATTATTCATCAGATACACTTAAGAGATTTTTTTCATCATGTTTTTCAGGTGTACCTGATGGAATCCCTCCAGGTTGCTGGTGTCCAGGGGTGGCACATGCCTTGCATGGAGGCCCGGCAGATCCAGCACATGAACCGGCAGGCCGAGGTGCTCTTTGGCAGGGAGCATGATTTTTACTTCTGAATGATGTTAAAGGACTAATCCACGTCCCTGAATCCTCATGGTCTGTTCTGTACATTTGCAGATTGGACGTCACACAGCAGATCAAAGAGTCAGAGGTGGATGGTGTCACACAGCAGATCAAAGAGTCAGAGGTGGACGGTGTCACACAGCAGATCAAAGTGTCAGAGGTGGATGAGGTCACACAGCAGATCAAAGAGTCAGAGGTGGACGGTGTCACACAGCAGATCAAAGTGTCAGAGGTGGATGAGGTCACACAGCAGATCAAAGAGTCAGAGGTGGACGGTGTCACACAGCAGGTCAAAGAGTCAGAGGTGGACGGTGTCACACAGCAGATCAAAGAGTCAGAGGTGGACGGTGTCACACAGCAGGTCAAAGAGTCAGGTGGACGGTGTCACACAGCAGATCAAAGAGTCAGAGGTGGACGGTGTCACACCCAATTGAACTGAACGAATTTATTAGTGCAGTTTTTTATCAAACACTTACGAAGGAGAGGATTTCTCTTTGTTTATTTCTGGTTGTGAACAAAATAAAATACAAAGTTCTAAATGAAACAAACAAACAAACAAACAGACAAACAAAGTAAACACTGATAATCAGTTGTCCAAACGTCTGGTCTTCAGGAGTGACTGGGCAACCAGAAACACAACATACAGGAACCTCTTACCCTCCCCTTCCCTCCCTCTTTCCCTCTTTTCCTCCCCCTTCCCCTCCCCCTCCGTCCCTCCCCCTTTCCCTCCCTACCTCCTTCCCTCTTTTCCTCCCCCTTCCCCTCCCCCTCCGTCCCTCCCCCTTTCCCTCCCTACCTCCTTCCCTCTTATCCTCCCCCTTCCCCTCCCCCTCCCTCCCTCCCTCCCCCTTTCCCTCCCTCCCTCCTTCCCTCAGCAGGCTAAAAGCTTTAGCTTTGAGGCTAACTACATTAATTGAGATGGTCGCCATGGAAACGGCCTGAGACGCTGACATGAAAACCAGACAATCTGAGTTGTTAAACGTTTATTTGGAAGGAATCTGGTGTTTGTGAGACGGGAGAGACAGGTGAGACAGGTGAGACAGGTGAGATGGGTGAGACAGGTGAGACATAGAGGCGGGGTCAAGTGGAGGCGGAGCCTCCAGCAGGCCTCAGCCGTCTGAAGATGGTGGCGAAGCCGCGGCGGATGTCGGCGGTTCTGGCGCCGTAGATGAGCGGGTTGGCGGCGGCGGGCAGCAGGATGTAGGCGAGGCCCAGGGAGGTGTGGAGGTCGGGCGGGATGGCGAGGCGGAGGTTGTGCGACAGGAAGGCCACGCTGCCGACCAGGTAGAAGACCAGGACCACCATGAGGTGCGTGGCGCAGGTGTGCAGGGCCTTTAGGCGCTCTTCGCCGCCCGGCGCCGCACGCAGCGCCACGCGCAGTATCTGCACGTAGGACAGCAGGATGAGTGGGATGTCCACTCCCACGAAGCAGGCGATGACGGCCACGCCGGCCGCCGCACTGCGCCGCGTGTCGCCGCAGGCCAGGCTGACCAGCGCCATGTGGTCGCAGTAGATATGGCGGATGACGCGCGACTCACAGAAGCGCAGCGTGGCGGCCAGCGCCACCAGCGCCGCCATGACGCCGCCGCTGCGCGCCAGCGTGAAGAGCAGCAGCGCCGGCCACGCCCGCCGGCCCGTCAGCCGCTCGTAGTGCAGCGGCTGGCACACCGCGGCGTAGCGGTCCAGCGCCATGGCGAGCAGCAGCGTGGACTCCACCGACGACAGGAAGTGGGTGCAGAACATCTGGGCGAGGCAGCCGGCTAGCGAGATGCGGTCGCGGTCCACCAGCAGCGCCAGCAGCACGTTGGGCACGATGGCCGACGCCACCAGCAC
>NC_137651.1:285000-430000 GCF_963422515.1 Blennius ocellaris | reverse complement strand
TGATTGAAGGTTCTGGTGGAACCTCTCCCGTGATAGTCCAATGAAAATCAATCTCGACTTGGGGGGGTCTGGGAGTCCCCTTACGGGGGGCGGGTCTGAGGGGAAGTCCTGAGCGGAGAGCCAGGAACGGGACACTGGGACCCCCCGTCCCTGATCAGCCGCCCGTTTGTACGCCGATGTGAAGGAGCCGAACCGGCTGGAGGGACCCTGACCACGGTCTCCAGGGTCCAGAATCAAGACAGGCGGGGGGGGGGGGGGGGGGGGGGGGGGGGGGGCAGGATGGGAACAGGCAGGGGGGGGCGGGGAACAGGCAGGCGGGCTGCGGGGTCTTGATCAGGGACCCCTGGAGTTTTGAGGACTCTTTAACCAGACAAGTAAATAAAGTTGAACGTTCCTCCCCGGAAACGGACCGGTCTGGTCAGGTCGCGGTGACGGTCAGTCGCCGTTGGAAACGGGACCGGTCTGGTCAGGTCGCGGTGACGGTCAGTCGTGGTGGAAACGGGACCGGTCTGGTCAGGTCGGCGTGACCGTCAGACGCCGTGGAAACGGGACCGGTCTGGTCAGGTCGGCGTGACGGTCAGTCGCCGTGGAAACGGGACCGGTCTGGTCAGTCGCGGTGACGGTCAGGCACTGTGGAAACGGGACCGGTCTGGTCAGGTCGGCGTGACGGTCAGTCGCCGTGGAAACGGGACCGCTCTGGTCAGGTCGGCGTGACGGTCAGTCGTGGTGGAAACGGGACCGGTCTGGTCAGGTCGGCGTGACGGTCAGTCGCCGTGGAAACGGACCGGTCTGGTCAGGTCGGCGTGACGGTCAGTCGCCGTGGAAACGGGACCGGTCTGGTCAGGTCGGCGTGACGGTCAGTCGCCGTGGAAACGGGACCGGTCTGGTCAGGTCGGCGTGACGGTCAGTCGCCGTGGAAACGGGACCGGTCTGGTCAGGTCGGCGTGACGGTCAGTCGTGGTGGAAACGGGACCGGTCTGGTCAGGTCGGCGTGACGGTCAGTCGTGGTGGAAACGGGACCGGTCTGGTCAGGTCGCGGTGACGGTCAGGCGCCGTGGAAACGGGACCGGTTTGGTCAGGTCGGCGTGACGGTCAGTCGCCGTGGAAACGGGACCGGTCTGTTCAGGTCGGCGTGACCGTCAGGCGCCGTGGAAACGGGACCGGTCTGGTCAGGTCGCGGTGACGCTCAGTCGCCGTGGAAACGGGACCGGTCTGGTCAGGTCGGCGTGACGGTCAGGCGCCGTGAAACGGGACCGGTCTGGTCAGGTCGGCGTGACGGTCAGGCGCCGTGGAAACGGGACGGTCTGGTCAGGTCGGCGTGACGGTCAGTCGTGGTGGAAACGGGACCGGTCTGGTCAGGTCGGCGTGACGGTCAGGCGCCGTGGAAACGGGACCGGTCTGGTCAGGTCGGCGTGACGGTCAGGCGCCGTGGAAACGGGACCGGTCTGGTCAGGTCGGCGTGACGGTCAGTCGTGGTGGAAACGGGACCGGTCTGGTCAGGTCGGCGTGACGGTCAGGCGCCGTGGAAACGGGACCGGTCTGGTCAGGTCGGCGTGACGGTCAGGCGCCGTGGAAACGGGACCGGTCTGGTCAGGTCGGCGTGACGGTCAGTCGCCGTGGAAACGGGACCGGTCTGGTCAGGTCACGGTGACGGTCAGGCGCCGCCGGAAGCCAACGAGCGTCTTGACGATGTGGCGGCGGATCTGGGCGGTCCGGACGCCGTAGATGACGGGGTTGAAGCAGCTGGGGACCAGCAGGTACATGGTGCTGAAGAAGACCAGGACGGCGGCGGGGAGGCGGCTCCTCACCCGGTACGACAGCAAGGCCACCAGCGTGACGGCCAGGCTCACCGCCATCACCAGCAGGTGGGTCACGCAGGTCTGCAGCGCCTTGGAGCCGGACGCCCCCGAGCCCAGCACGCTGACGAAGATGAGGACGTAGGAGGCCAGGATCAGGACGAAGTCCAGCACGGGGATCAGCAGCAGGGCCAGCAGGCCCGCCAGGCTGTTGGCGGCGGTGTCGCCGCAGGCACGCCCACCAGCGCCATGTGCTCGCAGAAGCAGTGCGCGATGGCGCCGGAGCAGAACGTCAGGCGCCCCGCCAGCACCACGAAGGCCGAGACCAGCGCCAGGTTCCTCAGCGCCAGGGGCGCCAGGAACCTCAGGGAGCGGGGCAGCGCCATCTGCCGGCGGTAGTGCAGCGGCGTGCAGATGGCGAAGTAGCGGTCCAGCGCCATCCAGACAGCAGGGTGCACTGCAGCGAGCCCACGAAGTGGACCAGGTGCATCTGCAGCGGGCAGCCCCCCAGCGAGACCCCCCGCCAGTCCAGCAGGAAGCTCAGCAGCATGTGGGGCACGAAGAGCAGCGGCACGCTGAGGTCCACGCCCGCCATGGCGGCCATGAGGACGTACATGGGCGCGTGGAGGCTGCGGCGCGACGCCACCACGTACAGCAGCAGGCCGTTGGCGGCCAGCGCCCCCAGCAGCAGGGAGGAGAAGGGCAGGAAGAGGAGGGGCCTCAGCGCCCCCAGCTCCTGGAAGCCGTTCAGCTCGAAGTGCGTGTGTGACGTCACGTTGTGGGGCCACGGCTCCGTCAGCAGCTCCATCCTCCACCCGCCCCCGGAGCCTGAGGACACACAAAACATCCCGTCAGCTGACTCCGCCCACCACCCAGGACTCCACCCAGGCTCTGTCGCCACGGCGACGCTTTCAAGTGAAAATACCCAACTTTGTTGCTGTTGTTTCTGGGTCCGTTACCATGACGACCGGACTGAGTCCGTTACCATGACGACCGGACTGGGTCCATTACCATGACGACCGAACTCAGTCCGTTACCATGACGACCGGACTGGGTCCATTACCATGACGACCGAACTCAGTCCGTTACCATGACGACCGGACTGAGTCCGTTACCATGACGACCGGACTGGGTCCATTACCATGACGACCGAACTCAGTCCGTTACCATGACGACCAAACTCAGTCCCTGAACTCCTGTGTGTGTGTGTGTGTGTGTGTGTGTGTGTGTGTGTGTGTGTGTGTGTGTGTGTGTGTGTGTGTGTGTGTGTGTGTGTGTGTGTGTGTCTGCTTGTTTTTCAGAAGAACAAAGTTTTCTAGTTTTATGGTGAAGTTTAAATAACGAGTCGTTATGCTGAGAGGACGGAGAGAGGATGGAGGGAGTCGTTCTCCTCTGTCAGGACGAGAGTCGTTCTCCTCTGTCATGATGGAGGGAGAATGGAGAGAGTTGTTCTCCTCTGTCCTGATGGAGGGAGGATGGAGGGAGTCGTTCTCCTCCGTCAGGACGGAGGGAGGATGCAGGGATTCGTTCTCCTCCGTCAGGACGAGAGTCGTTCTCCTCTGTCATGATGGAGGGAGAATGGAGAGAGTTGTTCTCCTCCGTCAGGACGAGAGTCGTTCTCCTCTGTCATGATGGAGGGAGAATGGAGAGAGTCGTTCTCCTCTGTCATGATGGAGGGAGAATGGAGAGAGTTGTTCTCCTCTGTCCTGATGGAGGGAGGATGGAGGGAGTCGTTCTCCTCCGTCAGGACGAGAGTTGTTCTCCTCCGTCCTGACGGAGGGAGGATGGAGCGAGTCGTTCTCCTCCATCAGGACGGAGGGAGGATGGAGGGAGTCGTTTTCCTCCGTCCTGATGGAGGGAGGATGGAGCGAGTCAGGACGGAGGAGAACGACAATCGTTCTGACAGAGCAGAATGACTCCCTCCATCCTCCCTCCTGACGGAGTGAGGATGGAGGGAGTCGTTCTCCTCCGTCAGGATGGAGGGAGGATGGAGGGAGTCGTTTTCCTCCGTCCTGACGGAGGGAGGATGCAGGGATTCGTTTTCCTCCGTCAGGACGAGAGTCGTTCTCCTCCGTCCTGACGGAGGGAGGATGGAGGGAGTCGTTCTCCTCCGTCCTCATGGAGGGAGGATGGAGGGAGTCGTTCTCCTCCGTCCTCATGGAGGGAGGATGGAGGGAGTCGTTCTCCTCCGTCAGGACGGAGGGAGGATGGAGGGAGTCGTTCTCCTCCGTCAGGATGGAGGAAGGATGGAGGGAGTCGTTCTCCTCCGTCAGGACAGAGGGAGGATGGAGGGAGTTGTTCTCCTCCGTCAGGACGAGAGTTGTTCTCCTCTGTCCTGACGGAGGGAGGATGGAGGGAGTCGTTCTCCTCCGATAGGATGGAGGAAGGATGGAGGGAGTCATTCTCCTCCGTCAGGACGAGAGTTGTTCTCCTCCGTCCTGACGGAGGGAGGATGGAGCGAGTCGTTCTCCTCCATCAGGACGGAGGGAGGATGGAGGGAGTCGTTTTCCTCCGTCCTGATGGAGGGAGGATGGAGCGAGTCAGGACGGAGGAGAACGACAATCGTTCTGACAGAGCAGAATGACTCCCTCCATCCTCCCTCCTGACGGAGTGAGGATGGAGGGAGTCGTTCTCCTCCGTCAGGATGGAGGGAGAATGGAGAGAGTTGTTCTCCTCTGTCCTGATGGAGGGAGGATGGAGGGAGTCGTTCTCCTCCGTCAGGACGGAGGGAGGATGCAGGGATTCGTTCTCCTCCGTCAGGACGAGAGTCGTTCTCCTCTGTCATGATGGAGGGAGAATGGAGAGAGTTGTTCTCCTCCGTCAGGACGAGAGTCGTTCTCCTCTGTCATGATGGAGGGAGAATGGAGAGAGTCGTTCTCCTCTGTCATGATGGAGGGAGAATGGAGAGAGTTGTTCTCCTCTGTCCTGATGGAGGGAGGATGGAGGGAGTCGTTCTCCTCCGTCAGGACGGAGGGAGGATGCAGGGATTCGTTCTCCTCCGTCAGGACGAGAGTCGTTCTCCTCTGTCAGGACGGAGGGAGGATGGAGGGAGTCGTTCTCCTCTGTCCTAACGGAGGGAGAATGGAGGGAGTCGTTCTCCTCCGTCAGGACGGAGGGAGGATGCAGGGAGTCATTCTCCTCCGTCAGGACGAGAGTCGTTCTCCTCCGTCCTGACGGAGGGAGGATGGAGGGAGTCGTTCTCCTCCGTCAGGATGGAGGGAGGATGGAGGGAGTCGTTCTCCTCCGTCAGGACGAGAGTTGTTCTCCTCCGTCCTGACGGAGGGAGGATGGAGCGAGTCGTTCTCCTCCATCAGGACGGAGGGAGGATGGAGGGAGTCGTTTTCCTCCGTCCTGATGGAGGGAGGATGGAGCGAGTCAGGACGGAGGAGAACGACAATCGTTCTGACAGAGCAGAATGACTCCCTCCATCCTCCCTCCTGACGGAGTGAGGATGGAGGGAGTCGTTCTCCTCCGTCAGGATGGAGGGAGGATGGAGGGAGTCGTTTTCCTCCGTCCTGACGGAGGGAGGATGCAGGGATTCGTTTTCCTCCGTCAGGACGAGAGTCGTTCTCCTCCGTCCTGACGGAGGGAGGATGGAGGCAGTCGTTCTCCTCCGTCCTCATGGAGGGAGGATGGAGGGAGTCGTTCTCCTCCGTCCTCATGGAGGGAGGATGGAGGGAGTCGTTCTCCTCCGTCAGGACGGAGGGAGGATGGAGGGAGTCGTTCTCCTCCGTCAGGATGGAGGGAGTCGTTCTCCTCCGTCAGGACAGAGGGAGGATGGAGGGAGTTGTTCTCCTCCGTCAGGACGAGAGTTGTTCTCCTCTGTCCTGACGGAGGGAGGATGGAGGGAGTCGTTCTCCTCCGATAGGATGGAGGAAGGATGGAGGGAGTCATTCTCCTCCGTCAGGACGGCAGGAGGATGGAGGGAGTTGTTCTCCTCCGTCAGGACGGAGGGAGGATCGAGGGAGTCAGGACGGAGGAGAACGACTCTCGTTCTGACAGAGCAGAATGACTCCCTCCATCCTCCCTCCTGATGGAGTGAAGATGGAGGGAGTCGTTCTCCTCCGTCAGGATGGAGGGAGGATGGAGGGAGTCGTTCTCCTCCGTCAGGACGGAGGGAGGATGCAGGGATTCGTTCTCCTCCGTCAGGACGAGAGTCGTTCTCCTCCGTCCTGACGGAGGGAGGATGGAGGGAGTCGTTCTCCTCCGTCAGGACGGAGGGAGGATGGAGGGAGTCGTTGTCCTCCATCAGGATGAGAGTTGTTCACCTCTGTCCTGACGGAGGGACGATGGAGGGAGTCGTTCTCCTCCGTCAGGATGGTGGAAGGATGGAGGGAGTCGTTCTCCTCCGTCAGGACGAAAGGAGGATGGAGGGAGTTGTTCTCCTCCGTCAGGACGAGAGTTGTTCTCCTCTGTCCTGATGGAGGGAGGATGGAGGGAGTCATTCTCCTCCGTCAGGATGGAGGGAGGATGGAGGGAGTCGTTCTCCTCCGTCAGGACCTGAAGCGGTGGACGTGTCCACTGCCACACTGACCTGAGACCAGCAGTCGCTCTGTGAAGGACACCGTCAGGACACCGTCAGGACACTGTCAGGACACCGCCAGGGCCTGCCCTCTGCTGGAGGGAACCGAACACCACCTTCCTCTGAGAGAGACGTCGTCTGATCTGAGAGAGACGTCGTCCGAGCAGAGAGAGACGTCTCCTGCACCGTCTCCTCGTCCCCACTGAGCCGACTCGCCTCTTTATTCCCTCCATGTGACGTCGTCCGTGTCCCCGTGAGTCACCGGCCCCAGAGAGTGACGCCAACCTGGAGGACGTCCTTCCTCCAACCAAACCTGGAGGACGTCCTCCGTCCAACCAAACCTGGAGGACGTCCTCCGTCCAACCAAACCTGGAGGACGTCCTTCCTCCAACCAAACCTGGAGGACGTCCTTCCTCCAACCAAACCTGGAGGACGTCCTCCGTCCAACCAAACCTGGAGGACGTCCTTCCTCCAACCAAACCTGGAGGACGTCCTCCGTCCAACCAAACCTGGAGGACGTCCTTCCTCCAACCAAACCTGGAGGACGTCCTCCGTCCAACCAAACCTGGAGGACGTCCTTCCTCCAACCAAACCTGGAGGACGTCCTCCGTCCAACCAAACCTGGAGGACGGTGAACCAGCAGACATTGGGGACACGTCTCCGTCTCATCATTAAGGACAATCACACTGAAGACTCCTGCACTGTAACCAGCAGCTGAGAAAAGAAAGAGAAGAATGATGGACTGTCAAAATAAAAGCACCAAGTTGGATTGTTATTACGGTGACTGTTAGCCGGGTTAGGCTGGTGACCAACCTGCTACCCGGGTTAGGCTGGTGACCAAACATCGAGCAGCAGTCTGAGAGCCTGAACTGGTTACTACTGACTAGTTAATGCTGACTAGCTAGTGCTGACTGGTTACTACTGACTGGTTAGTGCTGACTGGTTACTGCTGACTGGTTACTACTGACTGGCTAATAATGACTGGTTACTACTGACTAGTTAATGCTGACTAGCTAGTGCTGACTGGTTACTACTGACTGGTTAGTGCTGACTGGTCACTACTGGCTGGTTACTACTGACTGGCTAATGATGACTGGTAACTACTTAATGGTTGCTGCTGACTGGCTACTACTGACTGGTTACTGCTGATTGGTTAATGCTGACTGGTTACTGATGACTGATTAATGCTGACTGGTTACTGTTGACTTGTTACTGCTGACTGGTTAATGATGACTGTTTAATGATGACTGGTTACTACTGACTGGTTACTGCTGACTGGTTACTGCTGACTGGTTAATGATTACTGTTTAATGATGACTGGTTACTACTGACTGGTTACTACAAACTGGTTACTGCTGACTGGTTACTACCTACTGGTTACTACTGACTGATTAATGCTGATGGGTTAGTACTGACTGGTTACTGGTTGTAAAAGCAGTTGGATTGTTTTTATGGTGACTGTCAAAATATAACCACCGAGTTGGATTGTTATTTCGGTCACTGTCAAAATAAAGCCACCGAGTTGAATTGTTATTATGGTCACTGTCAAAATAAAAGTACCAAGTTGGATTGTTATTACGATGACTGTCAAAATAAAACCACCAAGTTGGATTGTTATTACGGTGGCTATCAAAATAAAACCACCAAGTTGGATTTTTATTACGGTGACTGTCAAAATAAAAGTACCAAGTTGGACTGCTATTACGGTGACTGTCAAAATGAAAGCACCAAGTTGGATTGTTGTTACGGTGACTGTCAAAATAAAAGTACCAAGTTGGACTGCTATTACGGTGACTGTCAAAATAAAAGCACCAAGTTGGATTGTTACTACGGTGACTGTCAAAATAAAAGCACTAGGTTAGATTGTTATTTTGGTCACTGTCAAAATAAAAGCACCAGGTTGGCTTGTTATTGGAGGACGTCATGGTGTTTGCATGAAATCATGATCAATAAAACAAACTGAAGACGTTTCATTTCTTTATTTCTGAATCAGAACGAAACAGTTGAAGAAAACACACACACACACACACACACACACACACACACACACACACACACACACACACACACACACACACACACACACACACACACACACACACACACACACACAGACCTTTCTGAGAATCTTTCTGCTGGAATAAAGGTAAAGTGAGATCGTTTCTATTCCATCAATCACTAATCTCAACCAGTCATCAATAACCAGTCAGTAGTAACCAGTCAGTAGTAACCCGTCAGTAGTAACCAGTCAGTAGTAACCAGTCAGTAGTAACCCGTCAGTAGTAACCAGTCAGTAGTAACTAGTCAGCAGTAACCAGTCATCATTAACCAGTCAGCAGTAACCAGTCAGTAGTAACCAGTCAGTAGTAACCAGCCAGTAGTAACCAGTCAGTAGTAACCAGTCAGCAGTAACCAGTCATCATTAACCAGTCAGCAGTAACCAGTCAGCATTAACCAGTCAGCACTAAATGGTCAGCAGTAACCAGTCATCATTAACCAGTCAGCAGTAACCAGTCAGCATTAACCAGTCAGCACTAAATGGTCAGCAGTAACCAGTCAGCATCAACCAGTTAGTAGTAACCAGCCAGTAGTAACCAGTCATCATTAACCCGTCAGTAGCAACCAGTCAGGAGAAACCAGTCAGGAGAAACCAGTCAGCAGTAACCAGTCAGTAGTAACGAGTCATCATTAACCAGTCATCTTTAACCAGTCAGTAGTATCCAGTCATCATTAACCAGTCAACAATAACCTGTCAGTAGTAACCAGTCAGCACTAACTAGTCAGCATTAACCACTCAGTATAAACCAGTCAGTAGTAACCAGTCAGCATTAACCACTCAGTATAAACCAGTCAGTAGTAACCAGTCAGCATTAACCAGTCAGTATTAACCAGTCAGCAGTAACCAGTCAGCAGTAACCACTCAACAGTAACCAGTCAGCAGTAGCCAGTCAGCATTAACGAGTCAGTATTAACCAGTCAGCGTAACCAGTCAGCATTAACCAGTCAGTTTTAACCAGTCAGTAGTAACCAGTCAGCATTAACGAGTCAGTATTAACCAGTCAGCAGTAACCAGTCAGTAGTGATCAGTCAGTATTAACCAGTCAGCAGTAACCAGTCAGTAGTGACCATTCAGTAGTAACCAGTCAGCACTAACCAGTCAGAATTAACCAGTCAGCATTAACCAGTCAGCAGTAACCAGTCAGCAGTAACCAGTTCAGGCTCTCAGACTGCTGGTCGGTGGTTGGTCACCAGCCTATCCCGGGTAGCGGATTTGTCACCAGCCTAACCCAGGTAGCAGGTTGGTCACTAGCCTAACCCGGGTAGCGGGTTGGTCACCAGCCTAACCCGGGGAGCCGGGCTGGTTGAGGGACGTCCCTCAGCCGTGGGACATCTTGTGGAGGACGAGCGTCCTGCAGAAGACGCGGACCTTGGTGAGGTTGAGTCCGTAGAGCGCCGGGTTGAGCAGCGGCTGGCAGGTGAGCCAGTAGAGCGACAGGACGACGCGCCCGGCGGTGGAGACGTGTCGCATGTCGAAGCGGCTCTGGGCGATCTCGAAGAAGCAGCCGCAGGAGAAGTTGAGCAGCGACGCCAGGTGGGGCCCGCAGGTGCCGGCCGCCTTGCGCCGGGTCCGCCGGGACCCCGACAGGCAGACCTGCAGGATCCGGGCGTAGGAGAAGACGATGGACAGGACCAGGCCCGCCGTGGCCGCCGTGCAGCCGGCGCCGTACACGTTGTTGGCGGTGGTGCCGGCGCACGCCAGCTTCACCACCGAGTAGTTGTCGCAGTACACCTTGGGGATCACGTTGCCGCAGCGCCGCAGCGACGCGCTGAGGGCGATCAGGACGGCGATGGTGGCGGCCGGGTACAGCCAGGAGAGGGCGACCAGGACCGCCATCCTGCAGGGCGCCATCAAGCGGCGGTACTGCAGGGGGCGGCAGATGGCGAGGTAGCGGTCGTACGACATCAGCGCCAGGCTGCAGAACTCCACGTTGGCGTAGGTGTAGATGACGAAGATCTGCAGGAAGCAGAGCGGCGCCGGCACGGCGTGGGACTCGGACAGGATGTGGACCAGGAGCAGCGGGAACAGGCCGCTGCTGCCGTACAGCTCGTTGACAAACAGGCTGACCAGGAACAGGTACATGGGCTGGTGCAGGGCCCTGTTCACGCAGATCACCAGGATCAGCAGCACGTTGCAGCACAGGGTCACGACGTAGACGCTCATGATGACGGCGAAGACCAGGTACTTCAGCAGCCCCACGTCCAGGAAGGCCTCCAGGACGAAGACCGGCGCCTGGCTGGAGTTCCTCATGGTGGACGGTCTGTCCTCACATCGTCCCTCTGTGGGTGTGTGTGTGTGTGTGTGTGTGTGTGTGTGTGTGTGTGTGTGTGTGTGTGTGTTTGTGTATGTGTGTGTGTGTGTGTGTGTGTGTGTGTGTGTGTGTGTGTGTGTGTGTGTGTGTGTGTGTGTGTGTGTGTGTGTGTGTGTGTGTGTGCAGCAGTCAGACAGCAGAGACCATCAGATCTCAGCTCGTCTCATCGTGACGTCCAACGTGAAGCAAACGACTGACGAACCAACCTCCTTCATATAAAGCTCTGCAGGGGGTCCCAGGTGTGTGTGTGTGTGTGTGGGTGTGTGTGTGTGTGTGTGTGTGTGTGTGTGTGTAAATAAAAGCTGGACTGACTGAAGACCTGAACAGGTTTGTTGATGTGACGCCGCCGTTGTTATGGCAACAACTAATGCAATGGCTGCAGTCCAATCTGAACATATTTACAATGAAAGCCTCTAAAAGATGAAGAGGAAATGAGATCAAAGACATAAAGTTTTCAAAGGAATCAAACGACTGTAAATAAATAAACAACATAAATGAAAATATCGTCTTTTATTTTAGTTACATTTTTACTCTGCAAGAAACTCTAAAGTTCCCAAACTACCAGCCTGGGACCAACGAACTGAACACATGAACACATGAACACATGAACTGAACACATGAACACATGAACTGAACACATGAACACATGAACTGAACACAAGAACATGAACACATGAACTGAACACATGAACATGAACGCATGAACTGAAAATGAACATGAACCCATGAACTGAACACATGAACACATGAACTGAACATCAACACACGAACTGAACATCAACACATGAACTGAACACATGAGCTGAACATGAACACATGAACTGAACACATGAACTGAACATGAATACATGAACGTTCAGAAGAGATCAATGAACAAAGACTGTCTTTGACCGTCTCAGCACTGAGAGACAAGAGACAGAGACACAAGAGACACTCAGGGAAACTGCTGAGTCACTGTCCTCAAGGACACTGGTGTTCTAAAAGTCATGTTCTAGCTCATGTTCTAGAGCCCTGGTTCTAGAGGTCATGTTCTGGAGCCCAGGTTCTAGAGGTCATGTTCTGGAGCCCTGGTTCTAGAGTTCAGGTTCTAGAGGTCATGTTGTAGAGGTCATGTTCGAGAGAGCACATTTCTTCCTCTTTCTCAACATATTATACATCAAAATGTAGCTACAGGCCTTGTGCTTCTCACGAGGGGACACTTTTGTCTCAGAGAGACACGGTTCTCCCTCCAGGGGACTTAATTGACAGGGAGCGCAGGATTTTCTGTAACCCGCTCCTATGTATTTTGATGAGTCATTTTCTCCCCAAATCCCCAAAGTTCAGCCATTTGTTTCAAGTCCTCACGGGGAGACGGAACCTCGTGAGGACACGAAAACCACACCGCACGTCCTTCAACTTCTCCCGACGCCCACGGTGAAGGAATTTTTCACCCAAGTGTCACGGTTCTCCAACTATAAGCAGTTGTTCGGGACCTGCGTTTGTGCTTAAACACCTTCTTCCCTCAGATAAGGTCTCATAGTCTCTGCCACCTGCAGCAGCCTGTCAATCAGGAGCCGGCTCCATGACATCACACAAGCTGCTCCCAATCTGCCTGGCAACACACACGGCTCCTCTGATTGGCTGGACCAGTAACATGATGGCTGACCACACAGTGCTCACACACACACAGTAGCTTAGGCACCATACTTTTCAATGCATTTTAATGCTGATGGCAATGACTCAGCATCAACACTTGTTAGCATGCCAATTAGCATGCTACAAAGTTTGTTCAATTGAGCTGAAATTTGGAGGGTGGCCTCATGGGGGTGCTGCGATCACGGCAGACTAGCTAATTAGCCGCCGCACAAAACCAGTTAGCTTAGCATGTCAGAATGAGATATAACTCCACATTCCAGGTCAGCCACACCTGGGAGGTATCGCAGCTGTTAGCATCACATGCTAACATGTTTGTTCAATTGAGCTGAAATTTGGAGGGTCGCCTCATGGTGGCGCTGCGATCAAGAATCACTAGCAAATGAGATGGTTTCCACATACTTTTGACCCCACCGTGGGCTCACGAGTACACTAGGGGGCCTTGCTCGGCCGCAGGAGGCGGCAGGTGGCAGGAACAATAAAATGTTCTAGTTGTTTATGTTGTTAGAAATCTTCTACATTTAATCAAAAATCTCTCCCACTTGGAGAGATTTTTAAGAAGCATGGCATGTCCTACCATTTTTATGCAGATGACTGCCAAATTTACATGCCCATTGCCAAGAATGAGCACAGCCCCCTGACACCCCTGCTCCACTGTCTAGGTGACATTAAGGCTTGGTTAGCCCAGAATTTTTCAAAACTGAATGAGGGAAAAACCGAAATGATGGTATTTGGATCAGCCCTCACGGACTTGGGATCACTCGAAAATTATTTGCATCCCAAAGTCACCAGCCTTGGCGTCACCATAGACAGTGATTTAAGATTTGATAAACAGATCAATGGCATTTTAAAATCAGGCTTTTATCATCTTCGACTTTTATCCAAGGTTAAGCCGTTTTTATCTTTTAATCTTTTTGAGCAAGTCGCGCATGCTTTTATTTCTTCTCGTCTGGACTACTGCAACGCACTTTATTCTGGCGTTAGCCACAAAGCACTTTATTCTGGCGTTAGCCACAAAGCACTTTATTCTGGCGTTAGCCACAAAGCACTTTATTCTGGCGTTAGCCACAAAGCACTTTATTCTGGCGTTAGCCACAAAGCACTTTATTCTGGCGTTAGCCACAAAGCACTTTCCCGCTTGCAGTTAGTCCAGAACGCTGCGGCACGACTTTTAACAGGGACCAAAAAACCAGAACACATCACCCCTATCCTTGCATCTTTGCACTGGCTCCCTGTTCATTTTAGAATTGATTTTAAAATGTTGTTGTTTGTTTTTAAAGCTTTGAATGGACTGGCCCCTCAGTACATTACAGATCTCATCAAAATGTACCAACCCCCCCCCTCCCCCCCCCGCGTTCTGAGGTCTGAGGGCTCCAGCTCGGGGGTCCAAAGACAAAGTGTAGAACCAGAGGGGACAGAGCGTTCTCCGTTGTCGGCCCTAAGCTGTGGAACGCTCTGCCCCTCCACGTCCCAACAGCCCCCCCACTGTGGACTGTTTTAAATCACGTCTTAAAACCCACTTTTAATCTCAGGCTTTTAACACCGCGTGAGTCGTGTGGTCCCCTGTGTCTTTTCTTTATTGTTTTATTTATTGTTCTCATTTATTTTATTGCTTTTTAAGCATTTTTATATGTCCATGTATTCTTTTAAATTGTTTTATTCTTATTTGTATTTTTTTTAATGTGTTTGTAGTTTTTAATCTGTTTTTATTTTTATTTTATGGTTTTATGCTTATTTAGTGTTGGACTGTTTCGTTTCGTTTTTTGTGCAGTCTCATGTGCAGCACTTTGGAAACGCTTTGTTGTTAAACTGTGCTATACAAATAAAGTGGATTGGATTGGATTGAATCAATGTGAAGAAATGAGCTACAAGAGAAACCCGTCTGAATGGTTTATTGTGTTCTATGTGTCCTGTTAGGTCATGTCCATACAGTTCATCTGTCCTTCTGAATTAAAAGACAAGTTCAATGCTTGTGGACAGTTCCGTCCAGCCGTGCTGGATGAAGACCTGGAGAGACAGACAGACCGTCCAAACATAGAACAAGACAAAGTATTTTTGTGGTCAACATTCAGAAGAGCTCAATGAACAACAAGGACTGTCTTTGACCGTCTCAGCTCTGAGCTGAAGACAGACACACAAGGGACACTCAGGGACACTGCTGAGTCACTGTCCTCGGGTACACTGGTGTTCTAAAAGTCATGTTCTGGAGACCAGGTCCTACAGGTCATGTTCTGGAGCCCTGGTCCTACAGGACATGTTCTAGAGACCAGGTTCTACAGGTCAGGTTCTAGAGGTCAGGTTCTAGAGGTCAGTGTCCGGCCATGGCCTTGCAGCTCAGCGTGTCTCGGTAGATGTGCCGTACTTTGGACACCTGCATGCCATACAGCAGCGGGTTGAGCAGCGGCTGTATGACCAGGAAGTAGAGCGACAGGACGCCGCGCAGCGCGGCGGGAACGTGGCTCATGTCGAAGCGGCTCTGCAGGATCTCGAAGCAGCCGCCGCAGGAGAAGTTGAGCAGCGACACCAGGTGGGGGCAGCAGGTGCTGACGGCCTTCTGCCGGGTCTGTCTGGACCCGCCGGAACAGACCCGCAGGATCCGGGCGTAGGAGAACACGATGGGCGCCAGCGGAACCAGCACCGCCAGGACCGTCCCACACAGACCGTACACGTCGTTCACGCGGTTCCCCGAACACGCCAGGCGAGCCACCAGGTAGTTGTGGCAGTACAGACTTGACCACGTTGCCGCAGAACCGCAGGCGGAGGTTGAGAGACACCGTGACCAGGACCTTCAGGAAGGAGTACGTCCACAGGACCAGGACCAGGACCAGCACCTTGCCGGGCGTCATCTGGCGGCGGTACTGCAGGGGGCGGCAGATGGCGAGGTAGCGGTCGTACGACATCAGCGCCAGGCTGCAGAACTCCACGTGGCCGTAGGTGTAGATGACGAAGATCTGCAGGAAGCAGAGCGGCGCCGGCACGGCGTGGGACTCGGACAGGATGTGGACCAGGAGCAGCGGGAACAGGCCGCTGCTGCCGTACAGCTCGTTGACAAACAGGCTGACCAGGAACAGGTACATGGGCTGGTGCAGGGCCCTGTTCACGCAGATCACCAGGATCAGAGACGTGTTGACGAACAGCACGGCGCCGTACAGCAGCGCCACCAACAGGAAGAACAGGTAGCGCAGGTTCCCAACGCTCACGTACGCCCCCAGAACCACGTAGGACAAGGACAAGTTTGACATGGTGGGGGGGAGAGAGGGAGAGAGAGAGAGACAGGGAGAGGGAAGGGGAGAGAGAGAGAGAGGCACAGAGAGACACAGAGAGACAGAAAGAGAGTGGGAGGGGGAGAGAGAGAGAGAGAGAGATAGAGAGAGACAGACAGAGAGAGAGAGAAAGAGAGAGAGACAGACAGACAGAGAGAGAGAGAGAGAGCGCGACAGAGAGAGAGAGAGAGAGAGAGAGACAGACAGAGAGAGAGAGACAGACAGAGAGAGAGAGAGAGAGAGAGAGAGACAGAGACCAGTGTCCCTCAAACTCTAAACATGAATAAACACATTATGTCACAGAAGCAGTGAATAAACATCAGTCCTCATCAGTTCTCATCAGTCCTCATCAGTTCTCATCAGTCCTCATCAGTCCTCATCAGTTCTCATCAGTCTACATCAGTCCACATCAGTCCTCATCAGTCCACATCAGTCCACATCAGTCCTCAGCAGTCCACATCAGTCCTCATCAGTCCTCATCAGTCCACATCAGTCCTCATCAGTCCACATCAGTCCACATCAGTCCTCAGCAGTCCACATCAGTCCTCATCAGTCCTCATCAGTCCACATCAGTCCTCATCAGTCCTCATCAGTCCACATCAGTCCTCATCAGTCCTCATCAGTCCTCATCAGTCCTCAGCAGTCCTCATCAGTCCTCATCAGTCCTCATCAGTCCTCATCAGTCCTCAGCAGTCCTCATCAGTCCTCATCAGTCCACATCAGTCCTCATCAGTCCTCATCAGTCCACATCAGTCCTCATCAGTCCTCATCAGTCCTCATCAGTCCTCAGCAGTCCTCAGCAGTCCTCATCAGTCCTCATCAGTCCTCAACAGTCCTCAGCAGTCCTCATCAGTCCTCATCAGTCCTCATCAGTCCACATCAGTCCACATCAGTCCTCATCAGTCCACATCAGTCCTCAACAGTCCTCAGCAGTCCTCATCAGTCCCCATCAGTCCTCAGCAGTCTCCTACAGACTGAACTCAGTGTGACACAGCCTGATGACCTTCATCACTCCTCCTCCTCCTCACAGCTTCAGGTCGTCTGCTGCTTTTATTCTCTTCAGGAGGAGCTGCAGCCACACAACTGAGGAACCACACTCAGACCTAGCCCCGCCCACAACCACAACCCCGCCCACAACCCCACAAGAAGCAACTGCAACTGGACAAGGACCCTCTAAAACCACCAGAACCCTTTAAATCCCAACTAGAACCTTCTAAATCTGAATTAGAACCCCATCAGAACCCTCTGAAACTGAACTAGAAACTGAACTCCAACCCCATAGAACCCTTTAAATCCCAACTAGAACCCCATCAGAACTCTCTATAACCCAATTAGAAACTACCAGAACCCTCTACAACCCCACGGGGACTGTCTAAATCCCAACTGGAACCCCGTCAGAACCCTCTACAACCCCACAGAACCCTACACAATCCCACCACAACCCACTACAATCCAACAAGTACCCTCTGAATCTGAACTAGAAACCTCTACAACCCAACCATAACCCTTTAAATTCCAACTAGAACCCCATCTTCTTCCGGCTCTCGGCGAAGGTGGACCCTTCCCTCCTCCCCTCGTCTCCCTGCTTGCTGCTCCCGTCCTGTACTGTCTTGTACCGTCCTGTACCGTCCTGTACTGTCCTGTACCATCCTGTACTGTCTTGTACCATCCTGTACTGTCTTGTACCGTCCTGTACCGTCCTGTACCGTCCTGTACCGTCCTGTACTGTCCTGTACCATCCTGTACCGTCCTGTACTGTCCTGTACTGTCCTGTACCATCCTGTACCGTCCTGTACCGTCCTGTACTGTCCTGTACCATCCTGTACCGTCCTGTACCGTCCTGTACTGTCCCGTACTATCCTGTACCATCCTGTACTGTCCTGTACTGTCCTGTACTGTCCTGTACCGTCCTGTACTGTCCTGTACTGTCCTGTACCATCCTGTACTGTCCTGTACTGTCCTGTACTGTCCTGTACTATCCTGTACTATCCTGTACCGTCCTGTACTGTCCTGTACCGTCCTGTACTGTCCTGTACTATCCTGTACCGTCCTGTACTGTCCTGTACTGTCCTGTACTATCCTGTACTATCCTGTACCGTCCTGTACTGTCCTGTACCGTCCTGTACCATCCTGTACCGTCCTGTACCATCCTGTACTATCCTGTACCGTCCTGTACTGTCCTGTACTGTCCTGTACCGTCCTGTACCGTCCTGTACTGTCTTGTACCGTCCTGTACCGTCCTGTACTGTCCTGTACTGTCCTGTACTATCCTGTACCGTCCTGTACTGTCCTGTACTGTCCTGTACTGTCCTGTACTGTCCTGTACCGTCCTGTACTGTCCTGTACCGTCCTATACCATCTCATGTCAGATCTAACAAGAGCCTCTCTTCACACCACATCAGAATTTAAACCAGAACCATGGATTGATCAGCTGGTCTCTCAATGTGATCGACCAAATTGTTACAACACAACGATCTGCAAAGGAGAGTCTGCATGTCCCGATGGGACGTTGGCAGCCGGATACATGTTGGATCCCTGGGGTTCCTGGAGGTTCCTGGAGGTTCCTGGGGTTCCTGGAGGTTCCTGGAGGTTCCTGGGGTTCCTGGAGGTTCCTGGAGGTTCCTGGAGGTTCCTGGAGGTCCCTGTGTTTGGCCATTCTTTCCATGGAGGATGTGGAGGACCTCTACATATTGGGATTCATGACAGCAGGTATGCTGCTGATTGGAGCTGGCAGCTTTCTGATCAATCGCAAAGTTGAGAAGACGCTAGCAGCTGCATTGGGAAGGCTGCCTATCGTCACTGAAGGACTGTGCCGAGCTTAGAACGCTCAGAATCATGTGATAAACGAACTCAAGAGTACGCAGGTCACGACTCTTGAACGTTTACGTGAAATTGGAACCATCTTGGACGATATTAGAACTCGACTGGGAAGCTACAATCTTCAATTGGAGCAGCATTGGAGACCAGAGACACTCAAGGTCAGCAGATAAAGCTGAATCGCCTGAACGAAAACAAACCTAATCTACATTTCAGATTCCCAGACACCCAGTCGCCAAGGCTGTGTTTTGTCTTCAACTCTCCTGGATGTGAGTGGGGAATGAAGGCTCTAAATTCCAACTAGAACCCCATGAGATCTATCTATAACCCAAATAGAAACCTCTACAACCCATCCATTCATCCATACATCCATTGTCTGCCGCTAATCCAGGCCGGGTCGTGGAGGCAGCAGTCTAGCAGAGTTGTCCAGACTTCCCTCACCCAAGACTCTTCCTCCAGCTCTTCCGGTGGCACCCCAAGGCGTTCCCAGGCCATAGAGAGACATAGTCCCTCCAGCGTGTCCTGGGTCTGCCCCGAGGCCTCCTACCAGAGAGACATGCCCGGAACACCTCCCTGGGGAGGCGTCCGGGGGCTCCTCCCCCTATCTCTAAGGGTGACTGAGCTCCTCCCCCTATCTCTAAGGGTGACTGAGCTCCTCCCCCTATCTCTCAGAGTGACTGAGCTCCTCCCCCTATCTCTCAGGGTGACTGAGCTCCTCACCCTATCTCTAAGGGTGACTGAGCTCCTCACCCTATCTCTGAGGGTGACTGAGCTCCTCACCCTATCTCTAAGGGTGACTGAGCTCCTCACCCTATCTCTCAGGGTGACTGAGCTCCTCACCCTATCTCTAAGGGTGACTGAGCTCCTCACCCTATCTCTCAGAGTGACTGAGCTGAGGGTACGCCCAGCCACCCTACGGAGGAAGCTCATTTCAGCCGCTTGTATCCGGGATTTCGTTCTTTCGGTCATGACCCATAGTTCATGACCATAGGTGAGGGTAGGAACGAAGATCGACCGATAAATCGAGAGCTTCGCTTTTTGGCTCAGCTCCTTCTTCACCACGACGGACCGATACAACGTCCACATAACTGCAGACGCTGCACCGATCCGCCTGTCGATCTCACGCTCCATCTTTCCCCCACTCATGAACAAGACCCCAAGATACTTGAACTCCTCCACCTGGGACAAGGGCACTCCACCGACCTGGAGGGGGCAAGCCATCTTGTTCCGGTGCAGAACCATGGCCTCGGATTTAAAGGTGCTGATCTTCATACCAGGTGCTTCACACTCAGCTGCGAACCGTGTCAGTGCACGCTGAAGGTCCAGGTTTGATGGAGCAAACAGAACCACATCATCTGCAAATAGCCGAGACGAGATCCTGTGGTCCCCAAACCGGCCCCCCTCTGGCCCCCCTCCGGCCCCCCTCCGGCCCCCCTCCGGCCCCCATCCGGTCCGCCTCCGGCCCCCCTCCGGCCCCCCTCCGGCCCCCATCCGGTCCGCCTCCGGTCCCTGGCTGTGCCTAGAAATTCTGTCCATGTAGGTGATGAACAGAACCGGTGATAGAGGACAGTCCTGCTGGAGGCCAATATACACTGGGAACAGGTCCGACTTACTGCCGGCAATGTGAACCAAACTCCTGCTCTGGGAATACCAGGACCGACAACCCCACCAGAACCCTTTAAATTCCAACTAGAACCCCATCAGAACTCTCTATAACCCAACCACAACCCTTTAAATTCCAACTAGAACCCCATCAGAACTCTCTATAACCCAACCACAACCCTTTAAATTCCAACTAGAACCCCATCAGAACTCTCTATAACCCAACCACAACCCTTTAAATTCGAACTAGAACCCTTTAAATCCCAACTAGAACTCCATCAGAACTCTCTATAACCCAACCACAACCCTTTAAATTCCAACTAGAACCCCATCAGAATTCTCTAGAACCCCTTTAGCCTTGGAAACACTGATGCTTCCTTTAGCTGCTATCTGCTAGCTGGTAGCAGCCACCAGACCTGGTCCTGGTCTCCCAGAGCCCCCTACCTGGTCCATCCTGGTTGTCCAACATGTGACCAGCATCATTTTCAGTGTTTCTGCCGTCGCCATGGAAACAGTCATTTTCAAAATGTTGCAAACAAAAATGCAAAAACAAATTTTCACGTGAAACGTCATGGATCAGAACCAGAACCAGGGTCTGCACCCGGTTCTATCCTTCTCTCCTCCAACCCAGTCTGGAACAGGAACTCTCCTCCTCTGAACCTGGTTCTGCAGGATCTCCTCTGAGCCTGGTTCTGCAGGTTCTCCTCTTACTCTGGTTCTGCAGGTTCTCCTCTGAGCCTGGTTCTGCAGGTGAAGTTGTGTTCGGAGCTTCAGAAGTTGACATTGAATAGAACTAAAAAAGAAATAATCCCTCTGGTCTGGTTGTGGTTCCTCCTCTGGTTGTGGTTCCTCCTCTGGTTGTGGTTCTTCCTCTGGTTGTGGTTCCCACTCTGGTTGTGATTCCCCCTCTGGTTGTTGTTCCTCCTCTGGTTGTGGTTGTTCCTCTGGTTGTGATTCCCCCTCTGGTTGTTGTTCCTCCTCTGGTTGTGGTTCTTCTCTGTTTGTGGTTGTTCCTCTGGTTGTGGTTCCCCCTCTGGTTGTGGTTCTTCCTCTGGTTCTGGTTCTTCCCCTGGTTCTGGTTCCTCCCCTGGAACTGGTTCCTCCCCGGGTCCTGGTTGAGGTTCTTTCCGAATGGACCCAGCCAGACCAGGATCTTGTGTTGGTACGTTCTGGTGGATGTCTTGACGTGACCCTGGAGCTGCAGGTCACTGCTGCCTGCACAACCAGGGTTTGACCAGCAGGGGGCGACGTGATGACGACTCGACAACTCTGGTTCTGTCAGTCCGGGGTTCAGTGCCTGTGAGTCAATCGCTCAACGATTCACTGAGTCAATGACTCAAAGACTCAGTGACTCAATGATTCAACGACTCAGTGACTCAATGCCCCAATAACTGACAGTGGTTCAATGACTGTGACTCAATGACTCAGTGACTCAATGACTCAGTAAGTCAATGAATCAATGTCTTAGTGACTCAGTAAGACCATGAATCAATGACTCAGTGACTCAATGACTGTGACTCAATGATTCAGTGACTCTGACTCAATGATTCAGTGACAAAATGACTGTGACTAAATGACTCAACGATTCAGTGGCTCAATGCCTGTGACTCAATGATTCAATGACTCAGTGACTCAGTGCTCAATGAGTAAGTACCTCAATGACTCAGTGGCCAGTAAGTCAATTAATCAATGACTCAGTAAGTCAATCAATCAATGACTCAGTGACTCAGTAAGTCAATGACTCAATTACTCAATGACTCAGTGAAGCAAAGTGCAGAAGAGGAAAAGCAAAAACATTTGTTCGTAGAGAAAAGATGCTGGTCGCTAATGAGCTTCAGGTCATTAGTGATGATGGGGGGGTGAGGGGGGAGGGGGGGGTCCATTACTGGTGAGGAGGTC
This sequence comes from Blennius ocellaris, assembly GCF_963422515.1. Lineage (NCBI taxonomy): Eukaryota > Metazoa > Chordata > Actinopteri > Blenniiformes > Blenniidae > Blennius > Blennius ocellaris. The sequence goes on along the minus strand of NC_137651.1, from coordinate 408,099 downwards.
ATTACTCTTTGGCTCGGTCCTGGTGGGGGGGGGGGTGGGGGGGTGTTTACTGGTGTGGCTCCTTACACCCCCTGAGGAGCGTCGGAGCTCCGGCCATGAAAGCGCAGCTCATTAATTTGTTCCAGAGGGAATCAGTGGAAAGTGTTGCAGGTGTGAGTTTGACCAGCGGGACGTCGTTAACGGAGATGATGTAACACACACACACACACACACACACACACACACACACACACACACACACACACACATACACTCTCTGGTATTGCCTTACCATCATCTTTTTAATCAAAATCCATCATTTTCTCACTTTGTTCACGAAACGTCTCGTTCCGACTCGTCAACTCGACTGAAGCAAGACGGACCCTCTAACCCCAGTCTGGACCCGGTCTGGACCCTCTAACCCCAGTCTGGACCCGGTCTGGACCCTCTAACCCCAGTCTGGACCCGGTCTGGACCCTCTAACCCCAGTCTGGACCCGGTCTGGACCCTCTAACCCCAGTCTGGACCCGGTCTGGACCCTCTAACCCCAGTCTGGACCCGGTCTGGACCCTCTAACCCCAGTCTGGACCCGGTCTGGACCCTCTCACCACGGTCTGGACCCGGTCTGGACCCTCTAACCCCAGTCTGGACCCGGTCTGGACCCTCTAACCCCAGTCTGGACCCGGTCTGGACCCTCTAACCCCAGTCTGGACCCGGTCTGGACCCTCTAACCCCAGTCTGGACCCGGTCTGGACCCTCTCACCACGGTCTGGACCCGGTCTGGACCCTCTAACCCCAGTCTGGACCCGGTCTGGACCCTCTAACCCCAGTCTGGACCCGGTCTGGACCCTCTCACCACAGTCTGGACCCGGTCTGGACCCTCTCACCACGGTCTGGACCCGGTCTGGACCCTCTAACCCCAGTCTGGAACCGGTCTGGACCCTCTAACCCCAGTCTGGACCCGGTCTGGACCCTCTAACCCCAGTCTGGACCCGGTCTGGACCCTCTAACCCCAGTCTGGACCCGGTCTGGACCCTCTCACCACGGTCTGGACCCGGTCTGGACCCTCTAACCCCAGTCTGGACCCGGTCTGGACCCTCTAACCCCAGTCTGGACCCGGTCTGGACCCTCTAACCCCAGTCTGGACCCGGTCTGGACCCTCTCACCATGGTCTGGACCCGGTCTGGACCCTCTCACCACGGTCTGGACCCAGTCTGGACCCTCTAACCCCAGTCTGGACCCGGTCTGGACCCTCTCACCATGGTCTGGACCCGGTCTGGACCCTCTCACCACGGTCTAGACCCAGTCTGGACCCTCTAACCCCAGTCTGGACCCGGTCTGGACCCTCTAACCCCAGTCTGGACCCGGTCTGGACCCTCTCACCACGGTCTGGACCCGGTCTGGACCCTCTAACCCCAGTCTGGACCCGGTCTGGACCCTCTCACCACGGTCTGGACCCGGTCTGGACCCTCTATCCCCAGTCTGGACCCGGTCTGGACCCTCTCACCACGGTCTGGTCCCGGTCTAGAGCCGGTCTGGACCCAGTGGCGGTTCAGTGTCCATGTCGCAGGACCAACCAGTGGCGTCGGAAGGCCTGGCCACCACCAGCCGGTTCTCCTGGGGGGGAACCGTTCTGACCCAGAACCCAAACTGTCCAAATGGTCGTGTTCCATCTTAGTCAGACAGAAAATCAAGCCAGCGTTTGTCCTTCAGCTCTACAGTCTCTGTCCTCCATGCTCCCAGTCCTGGTCCAGGACCAGGTCCAGGTCCAGGTCCAGGTCCAGGTCCAGGTCCAGGTCCAGGTCCAGGTCCAGGTCCAGGTACAGGTCTACCTCTCAGAGCTGATCTTGTAGCGCAGGACAAAGTAGGCGATGAGCCTGAGCGAGACGAAGAAGACGGCGAGGACGAGGAAGTCCAGGTACAGCTGGGCGTCCAGCATGTCCAGCTCCTTCAAGATGGCCGCCGACTTCTGGAAGTGGTCAGGTCTGGTTCTGCGGGCAGTGCAGGTCGGCCCGGTCCAGACCGTAGATGGACAGTATGACGCCCTCGAAGCCATACCTGATGGACACGCCCGCAAACTGATAGTCAGGGAACCTGAACCAATTCTTCACCTGCTGCGACGGTACGACAGGATGATGGTACGACAGTAGGACGGTATGACAGGAGGACGGTTCGACAGGATGATGGTACGACAGTAGGACGGTATGACAGGAGGACGGTTCGACAGGATGATGGTACGACAGTAGGACGGTATGACAGGAGGACGGTTCGACAGGAGGATGGTACGACAGGATGATGGTACGACAGTAGGATGGTATGACAGGTGGACGGTACGACTGGAATGACGGTGCGACTGGAATGACGGTGCGACGGGAGGACGGTGCGACTGGAATGACGGTGCGACTGGAATGACGGTGCGACGGTGCGACTGGAATGACGGTGCGACTGGAGTGATGGTATGACTGGAATGACAGTACGGCTGGAATGACGGTACGACTGGTTTTACGGTATGACAGGAGGACGGTGCGACGGGAGGACGGTGCGACTGGAATGACGGTGCGACTGGAATGACAGGAGGGCGGTGCGACTGGAATGACGGTGTGACTGGAATGACGGTACGACTGGAATGACGGTGCGACTGGAATGACGGTACGACAGGAGAACGGTACGACTGGAATGACGGTACGACTGGAGGACGGTACGACAGGAGGGTGGTGCGACTGGAATGACGGTGCGACTGGAATGACAGGAGGACGGTGCGACTGGAATGACGGTGTGACTGGAATGACGGTACGACTGGAATGACGGTGCGACTGGAATGACGGTACGACTGGAGGACGGTACGACAAGAGGACGGTGCGACTGGAATGACGGTACGACTGCAATGACGGTACGACAGGAGGACGGTACGACTGGAATGACGGTACGACAAGAGGACGGTGCGACAGGAGGACGATGCGACTGGAATGACGGTGCGACAGGAATGACGGTACGACGGGAGGACGGTACGACAAGAGGACGGTGCGACAGGAGGACGATGCGACTGGAATGACGGTACGACAGGAGGACGGTACGACAAGAGGACGGTGCGACTGGAATGACGGTACGACTGGAATGACGGTGCGACAGGAATGACGGTACGACTGGAATGACGGTACGACAAGAGGACGGTGCGACTGGAATGACGGTACGACTGCAATGACGGTACGACAGGAGGACGGTACGACTGGAATGACGGTACGACAAGAGGACGGTGCGACAGGAGGACGATGTGACTGGAATGACAGTACGACAGGAGGACGGTACGACTGGAATGACGGTACGACAAGAGGACGGTGCGACAGGAGGACGATGTGACTGGAATGAGCTAAAGTCTTTAGAACACAGGGGATGTAGCTCAGTGGTAGAGTCATGCTTCACATGTCACAGATCCTGGGATCAATCCCCAGCTTCTCCAAGCTTTATGTCTAACATCAACAAGTAGATTAATATTGAGTTCGTGTCTCTTCATTGTTATGAAATTAAACAATTCTCCAGACAAACATCCTGCAGATTTCCTGTAAACAAAACATTAAAATCATCAGTATCAATATGATGATGTTACGTTCTTGTATTTCTGTATTTTCATTGATTTGATCATTAAAATGAGAATATGTGTTGGAATGAACTCTTTTGAGCAACTTTAAGGAATAGAGACATGTGATTGGATAGAAGAGAATAAGTCCCACCCCACTGGGGCACCACCAGCTAAACTGGCAAAAGGTCATTTAAGTTAATTAATATTCCTGTGCAAAATATAACAATCTTAAATAACAAGGAAGATGTGAGATTCTAGCTCAGACTTTTACAAACCAGTGAATTGTCAACAATAAATACACAACAATTACAGGGAATCGATCAATTCAGCTATCAGGTCTTTATTTACACAAATGCTTTAATTCATAAATAATTTGTGAATCATCTCATAAATCAATACAATCAAGTAACAACGTCATCTAACATAGAGATATAATCGACTAAACAGCAACACTGTGTACAAAGAACGAGGGTGTGTGTGTGATTGAGTCTGAATTGATCAATATTCAGCTTCTGTCTCTCAATTCAAATTGGAATAAACCTCCAGAGTGTCTTTAGCCCCGTTTCCAGCACAAAAAGCACCGGCCTAGACCGGTCTAAACCGCTCCGGTTCGCGTGTCACGACAGGAATACAGTCTAAACCGCTCCAAAGGCGACCGCTTTTCCCTGGTACCCCATCCGTTGGGGTACCAGGACCACGGAACGGGTCTGAGGTTGAGCTGCTGTCTGCTGATTCAGTGATTCAGTGATTTACTACACGCCCTCAATATTTCAATGTGTCTGTCTGCTGATTGGTCAGTGATTTACGACACACCCTCAATATTTCAAAGTGTCTGTCTGCTGATTGGTCAGTGATTTACTACACGCCCTCAATATTTCAATGTGTCTGTCTGCTGATTGGTCAGTGATTTACTACACGCCCTCAATATTTCAATGTGTCTGTCTGCTGATTGGTCAGTGATTTACGACACGCCCTCAATATGTTAATGTGTCGGCTGAATCCTCTGCTGTCAGTGTGGTCAGCTGTGCTCTGGTTGTTTTTATTTTCATTTTCTTTTCTTTGCTGCTCAACTTTAGTGTTTGTTGTGAAAGAGTGACTTGAGGCAGGGGGAGACCGGGGGGAGGGACTTTGCATCACGTTGGAGTTTTCTGTTAGCAGCATAGCGCTCGCCGTGGCGTGACTTGAGGCAGGGGGCCGGAGGTTTCGCTCTCTCACAATAAACACGGAAGTTGCACTGCAGCTCTCCACTGCAAAAAATGACTGCTGCAAAAAGTAATTTTTTTTTTTTTCCGCTGCAAAAAATAACAGTGCAGAGAATTTAAACAACAACAGAGGATTCATAAGATCTACATCTGACGACGTTCTTTTCTGTTATAATGTCACATTTCTGCGGAGCTCATAAGCCCCGCCCACTTTTCACGCTCCTCTCTGCAGTGGAGACACGACCCAAACTTTCAGTCAGGGTCTCTTTTCCGTACCGCTCCGCTCCGTCCCGGCACTAGTGTGCGGTGGGACCGGGGCTTTTGTCGTGAGTCTCTCTCAAATACTGACCACCAATCAGAGATTGGTCAGCTGATGGAGCTCACCTAGATAATGAGTAAATAATATGAGGATTATCAGTAAATAAACACCATGAAGCAAACTCCCCGTCGGGGAATTGAACCCCGGTCTCCCACGTGACAGGCGGGGATACTGACCACTATACTAACCAGGAGATACTGCCATGTCTCATCACAATACTAACCAGGCCTGACCCTGCTTAGCTTCCCAGCTCAGCAACAGTGAGCAGAAGAAATGAGCTTTTGATAGGTGAAGATACTGTAACATGAGTCCACTGAGCTCAGCAGTTGATCACATGACCTCTCATGGTGGGAATGTGTCAGCATGAGAGCATTGGTTCTTCACTGCTACAATTCTCGCTGCCACGCGGGTTCAATTCCCGGCCAATGCAGCTCCTTATTTTACCAATCATCAATAATGTACAAGTTTAACTAACCTGCCTTGTCTGAATAAAGGCTGTGAGTTTGAATATTACTTGTCACAGATGTTATGTAACAGTTATGTACTGGTTATAGTGTATATACACATGAAAAAACAACATCCAGCAGAAGACAATTCTCTCATCTCCTGCTCCCAACCTGCAGGGGGCAGTGCATCACAAACACACTAGAAATGAACAAACTTCCTGTGGTCTTGTGAGATCCCAACACCTCCAAACTTAAAAACCTCAATGTTTCAGTATCTGTCCTCTATTATGAGACGATACAAGTTGGCAGCAAGAGACAAGTGTTAGAAAGGTCTGGCAGGAGGATTCTCTCACACAAAGTCAAAGCCTCTTTTGAAATCAGTAAAAAAAGTTACTTTTTAAATGAGTAACTTGCAATCAGTAATCGGATTAGCTGTTCAAGGTAACTGTGGCAACACTGCTCAGTTCTCACGTCAGGTTTTTAAAACACCTTCGGAGCTTGAACAAGAAAATTCCAGATGAAATAGTGTGTGTCTAGCTCTCCTTTGTTCTTAGTGTCTCCATGGCAACAGATGCTGATCCTCTGATCTCCTCTAATCTCCTTTAATCTTCTGTTTTTTAATGTCATGCTCTTTTTTAATATTCAGTATCAACACTAAAATAAAAAATAAAAAACCTACCCCCTCCTTTAATCTTCTTTAATCCCCTTTAGTCTCTTTTAATCTCTTGAAGCTTTACTGTCTTTTTCAATTGTGTTTGGAAGCAGTTATCTGAATCATTAAAAGTCATAACAATACACGCCTTCAATATTTTACATGTCGGATGAATCCTCTGTTGTTAGCGTATTCAGCTTTGCACTGGTTGTTTGTTATTTTTTTCTTTTCTTTGCTACTCAACTTTGGTGTTGGTCGTGAAAGAGCAGACGTGATGCAGGGGGAGACCGGGGCTCGGGACTTTGCATCGCAACCGTGCTGCTGGTCGCGCTGCCGGTGCGCCGCGCCGCGCCGCGCACCGGCAGCGCATCGCAATGCAAAGACAGACACTCAGAGCAGCCTCCTCTGTGTGCCTTCCACTAACTCCTTTAGGAGCCTCCTAACACCTTCTATTAACTCCTATAGGAAGCCTCCTAACACCTTCCCTTATCTCCTTTAGGAAGCCTCTAACACCTTCCCTTATCTCCTTTAGGAAGCCTCTAACACCTTTCCTTAACTGCTTTAGAAGCCTCTAACACCTTTCCTTAACTGCTTTAGGAAGCCTCTAACACCTTTGCTTAACTGCTTTAGGAATCCTCTAACACCTTCCCTTATCTCCTTTAGGAAGCCTCTAACACCTTTCCTTAACTGCTTTAGAAGCCTCTAACACCTTTCCTTAACTGCTTTAGGAAGCCTCTAACACCTTTCCTTAACTGCTTTAGGAAGCCTCTAACACCTTTCCTTAACTGCTTTAGGAAGCCTCCTAACACCTTTCCTCAACTGCTTTAGGAATCCTCTAACACCTTCCCTTATCTCCTTTAGGAAGCCTCTAACACCTTTCCTTAACTGCTTTAGAAGCCTCTAACACCTTTCCTTAACTCCTTTAGGAAGCCTCTAACACCTTTCCTTAACTGCTTTAGGAAGCCTCTAACACCTTTCCTTAACTGCTTTAGGAAGCCTCTAACACCTTTCCTTAACTGCTTTAGGAAGCCTCTAACACCTTTCCTTAACTGCTTTAGGAAGCCTCTAACACCTTTCCTTAACTGCTTTAGGAAGCCTCTAACAACTTTCCTTAACTGCTTTAGGAAGCCTCCTAACACCTTTCCTTAACTGCTTTAGGAATCCTCTAACACCTTCCCTTATCTCCTTTAGGAAGCCTCTAACACCTTTCCTTAACTGCTTTAGGAAGCCTCTAACACCTTTCCTTAACTGCTTTAGGAAGCCTCTAAGACCTTTCCTTAACTGCTTTAGGAAGCCTCTAACACCTTTCCTTATCTCCTTTAGGAAGCCTCCTAACACCTTTCCTTAACTGCTTTAGGAAGCCTCCTAACACCTTTCCTTAACTGCTTTAGAAGCCTCTAACACCTTTCCTTAACTCCTTTAGGAAGCCTCTAACACCTTTCCTTAACTGCTTTAGGAAGCCTCTAACACCTTTCCTTAACTGCTGTAGGAAGCCTCTAACACCTTTCCTTAACTCCTTTAGGAAGCCTCTAACACCTTTCCTTAACTGCTGTAGGAAGCCTCTAACACCTTTCCTTAACTGCTTTAGGAAGCCTCTAACACCTTTCCTTAACTGCTGTAGGAAGCCTCTAACACCTTTCCTTAACTCCTTTAGGAAGCCTCTAACACCTTTCCTTAACTGCTTTAGGAAGCCTCTAACACCTTTCCCTAACTGCTTTAGGAAGCCTCTAACACCTTTCCTTAACTGCTTTAGAAGCCTCTAACACCTTTCCTTAACTGCTTTAGGAAGCCTCTAACACCTTTCCTTAACTGCTTTAGGAATCCTCTAACACCTTCCCTTATCTCCTTTAGGAAGCCTGTAACACCTTCCCTTATCTCCTTTAGGAAGCCTCTAACACCTTTCCCTAACTGCTTTAGGAAGCCTCTAACACCTTTCCTTAACTGCTTTAGAAGCCTCTAACACCTTTCCTTAACTGCTTTAGGAAGCCTCTAACACCTTTCCTTAACTGCTTTAGGAATCCTCTAACACCTTCCCTTATCTCCTTTAGGAAGCCTCTAACACCTTCCCTTATCTCCTTTAGGAATCCTCTAACACCTTCCCTTATCTCCTTTAGGAAGCCTCTAACACCTTCCCTTATCTCCTTTAGGAAGCCTCTAACACCTTTCCTTAACTGCTTTAGAAGCCTCTAACACCTTTCCTTAACTGCTTTAGGAAGCCTCTAACACCTTTCCTTAACTGCTTTAGGAATCCTCTAACACCTTCCCTTATCTCCTTTAGGAAGCCTCTAACACCTTTCCTTAACTGCTTTAGAAGCCTCTAACACCTTTCCTTAACTGCTTTAGGAAGCCTCTAACACCTTTCCTTAACTGCTTTAGGAAGCCTCTAACACCTTTCCTTAACTGCTTTAGGAAGCCTCCTAACACCTTTCCTCAACTGCTTTAGGAATCCTCTAACACCTTCCCTTATCTCCTTTAGGAAGCCTCTAACACCTTTCCTTAACTGCTTTAGAAGCCTCTAACACCTTTCCTTAACTCCTTTAGGAAGCCTCTAACACCTTTCCTTAACTGCTTTAGGAAGCCTCTAACACCTTTCCTTAACTGCTTTAGGAAGCCTCTAACACCTTTCCTTAACTGCTTTAGGAAGCCTCTAACACCTTTCCTTAACTGCTTTAGGAAGCCTCTAACACCTTTCCTTAACTGCTTTAGGAAGCCTCTAACAACTTTCCTTAACTGCTTTAGGAAGCCTCTAACACCTTTCCTTAACTGCTTTAGGAAGCCTCCTAACACCTTTCCTTAACTGCTTTAGGAATCCTCTAACACCTTCCCTTATCTCCTTTAGGAAGCCTCTAACACCTTTCCTTAACTGCTTTAGGAAGCCTCTAACACCTTTCCTTAACTGCTTTAGGAAGCCTCTAAGACCTTTCCTTAACTGCTTTAGGAAGCCTCTAACACCTTTCCTTATCTCCTTTAGGAAGCCTCCTAACACCTTTCCTTAACTGCTTTAGGAAGCCTCCTAACACCTTTCCTTAACTGCTTTAGAAGCCTCTAACACCTTTCCTTAACTCCTTTAGGAAGCCTCTAACACCTTTCCTTAACTGCTTTAGGAAGCCTCTAACACCTTTCCTTAACTGCTTTAGGAAGCCTCTAACACCTTTCCTTAACTGCTGTAGGAAGCCTCTAACACCTTTCCTTAACTCCTTTAGGAAGCCTCTAACACCTTTCCTTAACTGCTGTAGGAAGCCTCTAACACCTTTCCTTAACTGCTTTAGGAAGCCTCTAACACCTTTCCTTAACTGCTGTAGGAAGCCTCTAACACCTTTCCTTAACTGCTTTAGGAAGCCTCTAACACCTTTCCTTAACTCCTTTAGGAAGCCTCTAACACCTTTCCTTAACTGCTTTAGAAGCCTCTAACACCTTTCCTTAACTCCTTTAGGAAGCCTCTAACACCTTTCCTTAACTGCTTTAGGAAGCCTCTAACACCTTTCCTTGACTCCTTTAGGAAGCCTCTAACACCTTTCCTTAACTGCTTTAGAAGCCTCTAACACCTTTCCTTAACTCCTTTAGGAAGCCTCTAACACCTTTCCTTAACTGCTTTAGGAAGCCTCTAACACCTTTCCTTAACTCCTTTAGGAAGCCTCTAGCACCTTTCCTTAACTGCTTTAGAAGCCTCTAACACCTTTCCTTAACTCCTTTAGGAAGCCTCTAACACCTTTCCTTAACTGCTTTAGGAAGCCTCTAACACCTTTCCTTAACTCCTTTAGGAAGCCTCTAGCACCTTTCCTTAACTGCTTTAGAAGCCTCTAACACCTTTCCTTAACTCCTTTAGGAAGCCTCTAACACCTTTCCTTAACTGCTTTAGAAGCCTCTAACACCTTTCCTTGACTCCTTTAGGAAGCCTCTAACACCTTTCCTTAACTGCTTTAGGAAGCCTCTAACACCTTTCCTTAACTGCTGTAGGAAGCCTCTAACACCTTTCCTTAACTGCTTTAGGAAGCCTCTAACACCTTTCCTTAACTCCTTTAGGAAGCCTCTAACACCTTTCCTTAACTGCTTTAGAAGCCTCTAACACCTTTCCTTAACTCCTTTAGGAAGCCTCTAACACCTTTCCTTAACTGCTTTAGGAAGCCTCTAACACCTTCCCTTATCTCCTTTAGGAAGCCTCTAACACCTTTCCTTAACTGCTTTAGAAGCCTCTAACACCTTTCCTTAACTGCTTTAGGAAGCCTCTAACACCTTTCCTTAACTGCTTTAGGAATCCTCTAACACCTTCCCTTATCTCCTTTAGGAAGCCTCTAACACCTTTCCTTAACTGCTTTAGAAGCCTCTAACACCTTTCCTTAACTGCTTTAGGAAGCCTCTAACACCTTTCCTTAACTGCTTTAGGAAGCCTCTAACACCTTTCCTTAACTGCTTTAGGAAGCCTCCTAACACCTTTCCTCAACTGCTTTAGGAATCCTCTAACACCTTCCCTTATCTCCTTTAGGAAGCCTCTAACACCTTTCCTTAACTGCTTTAGAAGCCTCTAACACCTTTCCTTAACTGCTTTAGGAAGCCTCTAACACCTTTCCTTATCTCCTTTAGGAAGCCTCCTAACACCTTTCCTTAACTGCTTTAGGAAGCCTCCTAACACCTTTCCTTAACTGCTTTAGAAGCCTCTAACACCTTTCCTTAACTCCTTTAGGAAGCCTCTAACACCTTTCCTTAACTGCTTTAGGAAGCCTCTAACACCTTTCCTTAACTGCTTTAGAAGCCTCTAACACCTTTCCTTAACTCCTTTAGGAAGCCTCTAACACCTTTCCTTAACTGCTTTAGGAAGCCTCTAACACCTTTCCTTAACTGCTTTAGGAAGCCTCTAACACCTTTCCTTAACTGCTTTAGGAAGCCTCTAACACCTTTCCTTAACTGCTTTAGGAAGCCTCCTAACACCTTTCCTTAACTGCTTTAGGAATCCTCTAACACCTTCCCTTATCTCCTTTAGGAAGCCTCTAACACCTTTCCTTAACTGCTTTAGGAAGCCTCTAACACCTTTCCTTAACTGCTTTAGGAAGCCTCTAACACCTTTCCTTAACTGCTTTAGGAAGCCTCTAACACCTTTCCTTATCTCCTTTAGGAAGCCTCCTAACACCTTTCCTTAACTGCTTTAGGAAGCCTCCTAACACCTTTCCTTAACTGCTTTAGAAGCCTCTAACACCTTTCCTTAACTCCTTTAGGAAGCCTCTAACACCTTTCCTTAACTGCTTTAGAAGCCTCTAACACCTTTCCTTGACTCCTTTAGGAAGCCTCTAACACCTTTCCTTAACTGCTTTAGGAAGCCTCTAACACCTTTCCTTAACTGCTGTAGGAAGCCTCTAACACCTTTCCTTAACTGCTTTAGGAAGCCTCTAACACCTTTCCTTAACTCCTTTAGGAAGCCTCTAACACCTTTCCTTAACTGCTTTAGAAGCCTCTAACACCTTTCCTTAACTCCTTTAGGAAGCCTCTAACACCTTTCCTTAACTGCTTTAGGAAGCCTCTAACACCTTTCCTTAACTGCTTTAGGAAGCCTCTAACACCTTTCCTTAACTCCTTTAGGAAGCCTCTAACACCTTTCCTTAACTGCTTTAGGAGCCTCTAACACCTTTCCTTAACTGCTTTAGGAAGCCTCTAACACCTTTCCTTAACTGCTTTAGGAAGCCTCTAACACCTTTCCTTAACTGCTTTAGGAAGCCTCTAACACCTTTCCTTAACTGCTTTAGGAGCCTCTAACACCTTTCCTTAACTGCTTTAGGAATCCTCTAACACCTTCCCTTATCTCCTTTAGGAAGCCTCTAACACCTTTCCTTAACTGCTTTAGAAGCCTCTAACACCTTTCCTTAACTGCTTTAGGAAGCCTCTAGCACCTTTCCTTAACTGCTTTAGGAAGCCTCTAACACCTTTCCTTAACTCCTTTAGGAAGCCTCTAACACCTTTCCTTATCTCCTTTAGGAAGCCTCCTAACACCTTTCCTTAACTGCTTTAGGAAGCCTCCTAACACATTTCCTTAACTGCTTTAGAAGCCTCTAACACCTTTCCTTAACTCCTTTAGGAAGCCTCTAACACCTTTCCTTAACTGCTTTAGAAGCCTCTAACACCTTTCCTTAACTCCTTTAGGAAGCCTCTAACACCTTTCCTTAACTGCTTTAGGAAGCCTCTAACACCTTTCCTTAACTGCTTTAGGAAGCCTCTAACACCTTTCCTTAACTCCTTTAGGAAGCCTCTAACACCTTTCCTTAACTGCTTTAGGAGCCTCTAACACCTTTCCTTAACTTCTTTAGGAAGCCTCTAACACCTTTCCTTAACTGCTTTAGGAAGCCTCTAACACCTTTCCTTAACTGCTTTAGGAAGCCTCTAACACCTTTCCTTAACTGCTTTAGGAGCCTCTAACACCTTTCCTTAACTGCTTTAGGAATCCTCTAACACCTTCCCTTATCTCCTTTAGGAAGCCTCTAACACCTTTCCTTAACTGCTTTAGAAGCCTCTAACACCTTTCCTTAACTGCTTTAGGAAGCCTCTAGCACCTTTCCTTAACTGCTTTAGGAAGCCTCTAACACCTTTCCTTAACTGCTTTAGAAGCCTCTAGCACCTTTCCTTAACTCCTTTAGGAAGCCTCTAACACCTTTCCTTATCTCCTTTAGGAAGCCTCCTAACACCTTTCCTTAACTGCTTTAGGAAGCCTCCTAACACATTTCCTTAACTGCTTTAGAAGCCTCTAACACCTTTCCTTAACTCCTTTAGGAAGCCTCTAACACCTTTCCTTATCTCCTTTAGGAAGCCTCCTAACACCTTTCCTTAACTGCTTTAGGAAGCCTCCTAACACCTTTCCTTAACTGCTTTAGGAAGCCTCCTAACACCTTTCCTTAACTGCTTTAGAAGCCTCTAACACCTTTCCTTAACTCCTTTAGGAAGCCTCTAACACCTTTCCTTATCTCCTTTAGGAAGCCTCCTAACACCTTTCCTTAACTGCTTTAGGAAGCCTCTAACACCTTTCCTTATCTCCTTTAGGAAGCCTCCTAACACCTTTCCTTAACTGCTTTAGGAAGCCTCCTAACACCTTTCCTTAACTGCTTTAGAAGCCTCTAACACCTTTCCTTAACTGCTTTAGGAAGCCTCTAACACCTTTCCTTAACTGCTTTAGGAAGCCTCTAACACCTTTCCTTAACTGCTTTAGGAAGCCTCTAACACCTTTCCTTAACTGCTTTAGGAGCCTCTAACACCTTTCCTTAACTGCTTTAGGAATCCTCTAACACCTTCCCTTATCTCCTTTAGGAAGCCTCTAACACCTTTCCTTAACTGCTTTAGAAGCCTCTAACACCTTTCCTTAACTGCTTTAGGAAGCCTCTAGCACCTTTCCTTAACTGCTTTAGGAAGCCTCTAACACCTTTCCTTAACTGCTTTAGAAGCCTCTAGCACCTTTCCTTAACTGCTTTAGGAAGCCTCTAACACCTTTCCTTAACTGCTTTAGGAATCCTCTAACACCTTCCCTTATCTCCTTTAGGAAGCCTCTAGCACCTTTCCTTAACTGCTTTAGGAAGCCTCTAACACCTTTCCTTAACTGCTTTAGGAAGCCTCCTAACACCTTTCCTTAACTGCTTTAGAAGCCTCTAGCACCTTTCCTTATCTCCTTTAGGAATCCTCTAACACCTTCCCTTATCTCCTTTAGGAAGCCTCTAACACCTTTCCCTAACTGCTTTAGGAAGCCTCTAACACCTTTCCTTAACTGCTTTAGAAGCCTCTAACACCTTTCCTTAACTGCTTTAGGAAGCCTCTAACACCTTTCCTTAACTGCTTTAGGAATCCTCTAACACCTTCCCTTATCTCCTTTAGGAAGCCTCTAACACCTTCCCTTATCTCCTTTAGGAATCCTCTAACACCTTCCCTTATCTCCTTTAGGAAGCCTCTAACACCTTCCCTTATCTCCTTTAGGAAGCCTCTAACACCTTTCCTTAACTGCTTTAGGAAGCCTCTAACACCTTTCCTTAACTGCTTTAGGAATCCTCTAACACCTTTCCTTAACTGCTTTAGGAATCCTCTAACACCTTCCCTTAACTGCTTTAGGAAGCCTCTAACACCTTTCCTTAACTGCTTTAGGAAGCCTCTAACACCTTTCCTTAACTGCTTTAGAAGCCTCCTAACACCTTTCCTTAACTGCTTTAGGAAGCCTCCTAACACCTTTCCTTAACTGCTTTAGAAGCCTCTAACACCTTTCCTTAACTCCTTTAGGAAGCCTCTAACACCTTTCCTTAACTGCTTTAGGAAGCCTCTAACACCTTTCCTTAACTGCTTTAGGAAGCCTCTAACACCTTTCCTTAACTGCTTTAGGAAGCCTCCTAACACCTTTCCTTAACTGCTTTAGGAATCCTCTAACACCTTCCCTTATCTCCTTTAGGAAGCCTCTAACACCTTTCCTTAACTGCTTTAGAAGCCTCTAACACCTTTCCTTAACTGCTTTAGGAAGCCTCTAACACCTTTCCTTAACTGCTTTAGGAAGCCTCTAACACCTTTCCTTAACTGCTTTAGGAAGCCTCCTAACACCTTTCCTTAACTGCTTTAGGAATCCTCTAACACCTTCCCTTATCTCCTTTAGGAAGCCTCTAACACCTTTCCTTAACTGCTTTAGAAGCCTCTAACACCTTTCCTTAACTCCTTTAGGAAGCCTCTAACACCTTTCCTTATCTCCTTTAGGAAGCCTCCTAACACCTTTCCTTAACTGCTTTAGGAAGCCTCCTAACACCTTTCCTTAACTGCTTTAGGAAGCCTCCTAACACCTTTCCTTAACTGCTTTAGAAGCCTCTAACACCTTTCCTTAACTCCTTTAGGAAGCCTCTAACACCTTTCCTTATCTCCTTTAGGAAGCCTCCTAACACCTTTCCTTAACTGCTTTAGGAAGCCTCTAACACCTTTCCTTATCTCCTTTAGGAAGCCTAATAACACCTTTCGTTAACTGCTTTAGGAAGCCTCCTAACACCTTTCCTTAACTGCTTTAGAAGCCTCTAAAACCTTTCCTTAACTGCTTTAGGAAGCCTCCTAACACCTTTCCTTAACTGCTTTAGGAATCCTCTAACACCTTCCCTTATCTCCTTTAGGAAGCCTCTAACACCTTTCCTTAACTGCTTTAGAAGCCTCTAACACCTTTCCTTAACTGCTTTAGGAAGCCTCTAACACCTTTCCTTAACTGCTTTAGGAAGCCTCCTAACACCTTTCCTTAACTGCTTTAGGAATCCTCTAACACCTTCCCTTATCTCCTTTAGGAAGCCTCTAACACCTTTCCTTAACTGCTTTAGAAGCCTCTAACACCTTTCCTTAACTCCTTTAGGAAGCCTCTAACACCTTTCCTTATCTCCTTTAGGAAGCCTCCTAACACCTTTCCTTAACTGCTTTAGGAAGCCTCCTAACACCTTTCCTTAACTGCTTTAGGAAGCCTCCTAACACCTTTCCTTAACTGCTTTAGAAGCCTCTAACACCTTTCCTTAACTCCTTTAGGAAGCCTCTAACACCTTTCCTTATCTCCTTTAGGAAGCCTCCTAACACCTTTCCTTAACTGCTTTAGGAAGCCTCTAACACCTTTCCTTATCTCCTTTAGGAAGCCTAATAACACCTTTCGTTAACTGCTTTAGGAAGCCTCCTAACACCTTTCCTTAACTGCTTTAGAAGCCTCTAACACCTTTCCTTAACTGCTTTAGGAAGCCTCTAACACCTTTCCTTAACTGCTTTAGGAAGCCTCTAACACCTTTCCTTAACTGCTTTAGGAAGCATCTAACACCTTTCCTTAACTGCTTTAGGAAGCCTCTAACACCTTTCCTTAACTGCTTTAGGAAGCCTCTAACACCTTTCCTTAACTGCTTTAGGAAGCATCTAACACCTTCCCTTATCTCCTTTAGGAAGCCTCTAACACCTTTCCTTAACTGCTTTAGGAAGCCTCCTAACACCTTTCCTTAACTGCTTTAGAAGCCTCTAACACCTTTCCTTAACTGCTTTAGAAGCCTCTAACACCTTTCCTTAACTGCTTTAGGAATCCTCTAACACCTTCCCTTATCTCCTTTAGGAAGCCTCTAACACCTTTCCTTAACTGCTTTAGGAAGCCTCTAACACCTTTCCTTAACTGCTTTAGAAGCCTCTAACACCTTTCCTTAACTGCTTTAGAAGCCTCTAACACCTTTCCTTAACTGCTTTAGAAGCATCTAACACCTTTCCTTAACTGCTTTAGGAATCCTCTAACACCTTCCCTTATCTCCTTTAGGAAGCCTCTAACACCTTTCCTTAACTGCTTTAGGAAGCCTCTAACACCTTTCCTTAACTGCTTTAGGAAGCCTCTAACACCTTTCCTTAACTGCTTTAGAAGGCTCTAGCACCTTTCCTTAACTCCTTTAGGAAGCCTCTAACACCTTTCCTTATCTCCTTTAGGAAGCCTCCTAACACCTTTCCTTAACTGCTTTAGGAAGCCTCCTAACACCTTTACTTAACTGCTTTAGAAGCCTCTAACACCTTTCCTTAACTCCTTTAGGAAGCCTCTAACACCTTTCCTTATCTCCTTTAGGAAGCCTCCTAACACCTTTCCTTAACTGCTTTAGGAAGCCTCCTAACACCTTTCCTTAACTGCTTTAGAAGCCTCTAACACCTTTCCTTAACTCCTTTAGGAAGCCTCTAACACCTTTCCTTATCTCCTTTAGGAAGCCTCCTAACACCTTTCCTTAACTGCTTTAGGAAGCCTCTAACACCTTTCCTTATCTCCTTTAGGAAGCCTCCTAACACCTTTACTTAACTGCTTTAGGAAGCCTCCTAACACCTTTCCTTAACTGCTTTAGAAGCCTCTAACACCTTTCCTTAACTCCTTTAGGAAGCCTCTAACACCTTTCCTTAACTGCTTTAGGAAGCCTCTAACACCTTTCCTTAACTGCTTTAGGAAGCCTCTAACACCTTTCCTTAACTGCTTTAGGAAGCCTCTAACACCTTTCCTTAACTGCTTTAGGAAGCCTCCTAATACCTTTCCTTAACTGCTTTAGGAAGCCTCTAGCACCTTTCCTTAACTGCTTTAGGAAGCCTCTAGCACCTTTCCTTAACTGCTTTAGGAAGCCTCTAACACCTTTCCTTAACTGCTTTAGGAAGCCTCTAACACCTTTCCTTAACTCCTTTAGGAAGCCTCTAACACCTTTCCTTAACTGCTGTAGGAAGCCTCTAACACCTTTCCTTAACTGCTTTAGAAGCCTCCTAACACCTTTCCTTAACTGCTTTAGGAAGCCTCTAACACCTTTCCTTAACTGCTTTAGGAATCCTCTAACACCTTTCCTTAACTCCTTTAGGAAGCCTCCTAATACCTTTCCTTAACTGCTTTAGGAAGCCTCCTAACACCTTTCCTTAACTGCTTTAGGAAGCCTCCTAATACCTTTCCTTAACTGCTTTAGGAAGCCTCCTAACACCTTTCCTTAACTCCTTTAGGAATCCTCTAACACCTTTCCTTAACTGCTTTAGGAAGCCTCTAACACCTTTCCTTAACTGCTTTAGGAAGCCTCCTAACACCTTTCCTTAACTCCTTTAGGAAGCCTCCTAATACCTTTCCTTAACTGCTTTAGGAAGCCTCCTAACACCTTTCCTTAACTGCTTTAGGAAGCCTCTAACACCTTTCCTTAACTGCTTTAGGAAGCCTCTAACACCTTTCCTTAACTGCTTTAGGAAGCCTCTAACACCTTTCCTTAACTCCTTTAGGAAGCCTCTAGCACCTTTCCTTAACTCCTTTAGGAAGCCTCTAGCACCTTTCCTTATCTCCTTTAGGAAGCCTCTAACACCTTTCCTTAACTGCTTCAGGAAGCCTCTAACACCTTTCCTTAACTGCTTTAGGAAGCCTCTAACACCTTTCCTTAACTGCTTTAGGAATCCTCTAACACCTTTCCTTAACTGCTTTAGGAAGCCTCTAACACCTTTCCTTAACTGCTTTAGGAAGCCTCCTAACACCTTTCCTTAACTGCTTTAGGAAGCCTCTAACACCTTTCCTTAACTCCTTTAGGAAGCCTCCTAATACCTTTCCTTAACTGCTTTAGGAAGCCTCCTAACACCTTTCCTTAACTGCTTTAGGAAGCCTCCTAATACCTTTCCTTAACTGCTTTAGGAAGCCTCCTAACACCTTTCCTTAACTCCTTTAGGAAGCCTCTAACACCTTTCCTTAACTCCTTTAGGAAGCCTCTAACACCTTTCCTTAACTCCTTTAGGAAGCCTCTAACACCTTTCCTTAACTCCTTTAGGAAGCCTCTAACACCTTTCCTTAACTCCTTTAGGAAGCTTCTAACACCTTTCCTTAACTGCTTTAGAAGCCTCTAACACCTTTCCTTAACTGCTTTAGGAAGCCTCTAACACCTTTCCTTAACTGCTTTAGGAAGCCTCTAACACCTTTCCTTAACTGCTTTAGGAAGCCTCTAACACCTTTCCTTAACTCCTTTAGGAAGCCTCTAACACCTTTCCTTAACTGCTTTAGGAAGCCTCTAACACCTTTCCTTAACTGCTTTAGGAAGACTCCTAACACCTTTCCTTAACTGCTTTAGGAAGCCTCTAACACCTTTCCTTAACTGCTTTAGGAAGACTCCTAACACCTTTCCTTAACTGATTTAGAAGCCTCTAACACCTTTCCTTAACTGCTTTAGGAAGCCTCTAGCACCTTTCCTTAACTGCTTTAGGAAGCCTCTAACACCTTTCCTTAACTGCTTTAGGAATCCTCTAACACCTTTCCTTAACTGCTTTAGGAAGCCTCTAGCACCTTTCCTTAACTGCTTTAGGAAGCCTCTAACACCTTTCCTTAACTGCTTTATGAAGCCTCTAACACCTTTCCTTAACTGCTTTAGGAAGCCTCTAACACCTTTCCTTATCTCCTTTAGGAAGCCTCTAACACCTTTCCTTAACTGCTTTAGGAAGCCTCTAACACCTTCCCTTAACTGCTTTAGGAAGCCTCTAACACCTTTCCTTAACTCCTTTAGGAAGCCTCTAACACCTTTCCTTAACTGCTTTAGGAAGCCTCCTAACACCTTTCCTTAACTCCTTTAGGAAACCTCTAACACCTTTCCTTAACTGCTTTAGGAAGCCTCTAACACCTTTCCTTAACTGCTTTAGGAAGCCTCCTAACACCTTTCCTTAACTGCTTTAGGAAGCCTCCTAACACCTTTCCTTAACTCCTTTAGGAAACCTCTAACACCTTTCCTTAACTGCTTTAGGAAGCCTCTAACACCTTTCCTTAACTGCTTTAGGAAGCCTCTAACACCTTTCCTTAACTGCTTTAGGAAGCCTCTAACACCTTTCCTTAACTGCTTTAGGAAGCCTCCTAACACCTTTCCTTAACTGCTTTAGGAATCCTCTAACACCTTCCCTTATCTCCTTTAGGAAGCCTCTAACACCTTTCCTTAACTGCTTTAGAAGCCTCTAACACCTTTCCTTAACTCCTTTAGGAAGCCTCTAACACCTTTCCTTATCTCCTTTAGGAAGCCTCCTAACACCTTTCCTTAACTGCTTTAGGAAGCCTCCTAATACCTTTCCTTAACTGCTTTAGGAAGCCTCCTAACACCTTTCCTTAACTCCTTTAGGAAGCCTCTAACACCTTTCCTTAACTCCTTTAGGAAGCCTCTAACACCTTTCCTTAACTCCTTTAGGAAGCCTCTAACACCTTTCCTTAACTCCTTTAGGAAGCCTCTAACACCTTTCCTTAACTCCTTTAGGAAGCCTCTAACACCTTTCCTTAACTCCTTTAGGAAGCTTCTAACACCTTTCCTTAACTGCTTTAGAAGCCTCTAACACCTTTCCTTAACTGCTTTAGGAAGCCTCTAACACCTTTCCTTAACTGCTTTAGGAAGCCTCTAACACCTTTCCTTAACTGCTTTAGGAAGCCTCTAACACCTTTCCTTAACTCCTTTAGGAAGCCTCTAACACCTTTCCTTAACTGCTTTAGGAAGCCTCTAACACCTTTCCTTAACTGCTTTAGGAAGACTCCTAACACCTTTCCTTAACTGCTTTAGGAAGCCTCTAACACCTTTCCTTAACTGCTTTAGGAAGACTCCTAACACCTTTCCTTAACTGCTTTAGAAGCCTATAACACCTTTCCTTAACTGCTTTAGGAAGCCTCTAGCACCTTTCCTTAACTGCTTTAGGAAGCCTCTAACACCTTTCCTTAACTGCTTTAGGAATCCTCTAACACCTTTCCTTAACTGCTTTAGGAAGCCTCTAGCACCTTTCCTTAACTGCTTTAGGAAGCCTCTAACACCTTTCCTTAACTGCTTTATGAAGCCTCTAACACCTTTCCTTAACTGCTTTAGGAAGCCTCTAACACCTTTCCTTATCTCCTTTAGGAAGCCTCTAACACCTTTCCTTAACTGCTTTAGGAAGCCTCTAACACCTTCCCTTAACTGCTTTAGGAAGCCTCTAACACCTTTCCTTAACTCCTTTAGGAAGCCTCTAACACCTTTCCTTAACTGCTTTAGGAAGCCTCCTAACACCTTTCCTTAACTCCTTTAGGAAACCTCTAACACCTTTCCTTAACTGCTTTAGGAAGCCTCTAACACCTTTCCTTAACTGCTTTAGGAAGCCTCCTAACACCTTTCCTTAACTGCTTTAGGAAGCCTCCTAACACCTTTCCTTAACTCCTTTAGGAAACCTCTAACACCTTTCCTTAACTGCTTTAGGAAGCCTCTAACACCTTTCCTTAACTGCTTTAGGAAGCCTCTAACACCTTTCCTTAACTGCTTTAGGAAGCCTCTAACACCTTTCCTTAACTGCTTTAGGAAGCCTCCTAACACCTTTCCTTAACTGCTTTAGGAATCCTCTAACACCTTCCCTTATCTCCTTTAGGAAGCCTCTAACACCTTTCCTTAACTGCTTTAGAAGCCTCTAACACCTTTCCTTAACTCCTTTAGGAAGCCTCTAACACCTTTCCTTATCTCCTTTAGGAAGCCTCCTAACACCTTTCCTTAACTGCTTTAGGAAGCCTCCTAACACCTTTCCTTAACTGCTTTAGGAAGCCTCCTAACACCTTTCCTTAACTGCTTTAGAAGCCTCTAACACCTTTCCTTAACTCCTTTAGGAAGCCTCTAACACCTTTCCTTATCTCCTTTAGGAAGCCTCCTAACACCTTTCCTTAACTGCTTTAGGAAGCCTCTAACACCTTTCCTTATCTCCTTTAGGAAGCCTAATAACACCTTTCGTTAACTGCTTTAGGAAGCCTCCTAACACCTTTCCTTAACTGCTTTAGAAGCCTCTAACACCTTTCCTTAACTGCTTTAGGAAGCCTCTAACACCTTTCCTTAACTGCTTTAGGAAGCCTCTAACACCTTTCCTTAACTGCTTTAGGAAGCATCTAACACCTTTCCTTAACTGCTTTAGGAAGCCTCTAACACCTTTCCTTAACTGCTTTAGGAAGCCTCTAACACCTTTCCTTAACTGCTTTAGGAAGCATCTAACACCTTTCCTTAACTGCTTTAGGAGCCTCTAACACCTTTCCTTAACTGCTTTAGGAAGCCTCTAACACCTTTCCTTAACTGCTTTAGGAAGCATCTAACACCTTTCCTTAACTGCTTTAGGAATCCTCTAACACCTTCCCTTATCTCCTTTAGGAAGCCTCTAACACCTTTCCTTAACTGCTTTAGGAAGCCTCTAACACCTTTCCTTAACTGCTTTAGGAAGCCTCTAACACCTTTCCTTAACTGCTTTAGAAGGCTCTAGCACCTTTCCTTAACTCCTTTAGGAAGCCTCTAACACCTTTCCTTATCTCCTTTAGGAAGCCTCCTAACACCTTTCCTTAACTGCTTTAGGAAGCCTCCTAACACCTTTACTTAACTGCTTTAGAAGCCTCTAACACCTTTCCTTAACTCCTTTAGGAAGCCTCTAACACCTTTCCTTATCTCCTTTAGGAAGCCTCCTAACACCTTTCCTTAACTGCTTTAGGAAGCCTCCTAACACCTTTCCTTAACTGCTTTAGAAGCCTCTAACACCTTTCCTTAACTCCTTTAGGAAGCCTCTAACACCTTTCCTTATCTCCTTTAGGAAGCCTCCTAACACCTTTCCTTAACTGCTTTAGGAAGCCTCTAACACCTTTCCTTATCTCCTTTAGGAAGCCTCCTAACACCTTTACTTAACTGCTTTAGGAAGCCTCCTAACACCTTTCCTTAACTGCTTTAGAAGCCTCTAACACCTTTCCTTAACTCCTTTAGGAAGCCTCTAACACCTTTCCTTAACTGCTTTAGGAAGCCTCTAACACCTTTCCTTAACTGCTTTAGGAAGCCTCTAACACCTTTCCTTAACTGCTTTAGGAAGCCTCCTAATACCTTTCCTTAACTGCTTTAGGAAGCCTCTAGCACCTTTCCTTAACTGCTTTAGGAAGCCTCTAGCACCTTTCCTTAACTGCTTTAGGAAGCCTCTAACACCTTTCCTTAACTGCTTTAGGAAGCCTCTAACACCTTTCCTTAACTCCTTTAGGAAGCCTCTAACACCTTTCCTTAACTGCTGTAGGAAGCCTCTAGCACCTTTCCTTAACTGCTTTAGAAGCCTCCTAACACCTTTCCTTAACTGCTTTAGGAAGCCTCTAACACCTTTCCTTAACTGCTTTAGGAATCCTCTAACACCTTTCCTTAACTCCTTTAGGAAGCCTCTAGCACCTTTCCTTAACTGCTTTAGGAAGCCTCCTAACACCTTTCCTTAACTCCTTTAGGAAGCCTCCTAATACCTTTCCTTAACTGCTTTAGGAAGCCTCCTAACACCTTTCCTTAACTGCTTTAGGAAGCCTCCTAATACCTTTCCTTAACTGCTTTAGGAAGCCTCCTAACACCTTTCCTTAACTCCTTTAGGAATCCTCTAACACCTTTCCTTAACTGCTTTAGGAAGCCTCTAACACCTTTCCTTAACTGCTTTAGGAAGCCTCCTAACACCTTTCCTTAACTCCTTTAGGAAGCCTCCTAATACCTTTCCTTAACTGCTTTAGGAAGCCTCCTAACACCTTTCCTTAACTGCTTTAGGAAGCCTCTAACACCTTTCCTTAACTGCTTTAGGAAGCCTCTAACACCTTTCCTTAACTGCTTTAGGAAGCCTCTAACACCTTTCCTTAACTCCTTTAGGAAGCCTCTAACACCTTTCCTTAACTGCTTCAGGAAGCCTCTAACACCTTTCCTTAACTGCTTTAGGAATCCTCTAACACCTTTCCTTAACTGCTTTAGGAAGCCTCTAACACCTTTCCTTAACTGCTTTAGGAAGCCTCCTAATACCTTTCCTTAACTGCTTTAGGAAGCCTCCTAACACCTTTCCTTAACTCCTTTAGGAAGCCTCTAACACCTTTCCTTAACTCCTTTAGGAAGCCTCTAACACCTTTCCTTAACTCCTTTAGGAAGCCTCTAACACCTTTCCTTAACTCCTTTAGGAAGCCTCTAACACCTTTCCTTAACTCCTTTAGGAAGCCTCTAACACCTTTCCTTAACTCCTTTAGGAAGCTTCTAACACCTTTCCTTAACTGCTTTAGAAGCCTCTAACACCTTTCCTTAACTGCTTTAGGAAGCCTCTAACACCTTTCCTTAACTGCTTTAGGAAGCCTCTAACACCTTTCCTTAACTGCTTTAGGAAGCCTCTAACACCTTTCCTTAACTCCTTTAGGAAGCCTCTAACACCTTTCCTTAACTGCTTTAGGAAGCCTCTAACACCTTTCCTTAACTGCTTTAGGAAGACTCCTAACACCTTTCCTTAACTGCTTTAGGAAGCCTCTAACACCTTTCCTTAACTGCTTTAGGAAGACTCCTAACACCTTTCCTTAACTGCTTTAGAAGCCTCTAACACCTTTCCTTAACTGCTTTAGGAAGCCTCTAGCACCTTTCCTTAACTGCTTTAGGAAGCCTCTAACACCTTTCCTTAACTGCTTTAGGAATCCTCTAACACCTTTCCTTAACTGCTTTAGGAAGCCTCTAGCACCTTTCCTTAACTGCTTTAGGAAGCCTCTAACACCTTTCCTTAACTGCTTTATGAAGCCTCTAACACCTTTCCTTAACTGCTTTAGGAAGCCTCTAACACCTTTCCTTATCTCCTTTAGGAAGCCTCTAACACCTTTCCTTAACTGCTTTAGGAAGCCTCTAACACCTTCCCTTAACTGCTTTAGGAAGCCTCTAACACCTTTCCTTAACTCCTTTAGGAAGCCTCTAACACCTTTCCTTAACTGCTTTAGGAAGCCTCCTAACACCTTTCCTTAACTCCTTTAGGAAACCTCTAACACCTTTCCTTAACTGCTTTAGGAAGCCTCTAACACCTTTCCTTAACTGCTTTAGGAAGCCTCCTAACACCTTTCCTTAACTCCTTTAGGAAGCCTCCAACACCTTTCCTTAACTGCTTTAGGAAGACTCCTAACACCTTTCCTTAACTGCTTTAGGAAGCCTCCTAACACCTTTCCTTAACTGCTTTAGGAAGCCTCCTAACACCTTTCCTTAACTCCTTTAGGAAGCCTCCAACACCTTTCCTTAACTGCTTTAGGAAGCCTCCAAACACCTTTCCCTAACTGCTTTAGGAATCCTCCTAACACCTTTCCTTAGCTGCTTTAGGAAGCCTCCTAGCACCTTTCCTTAACTGCTTTAGGAAGACTCCTAGCACCTTTCCTTAACTGCTTTAGGAAGACTCCTAGCACCTTTCCTTAACTGCTTTAGGAAGCCTCCTAATACCTTTCCTTAACTCCTTTAGGAAGCCTCCTAACACCATTACTTAACTCCTTTAGGAAGCCTCCAAACACCTTTCCTTAACTCCTTTCGGAAGCCTCCTAACACCTTTCCTTAACTCCTTTAGGAAGCCTCCTAACACCTTTCCTTAACTCCTTTAGGAAGCCTCCTAAGTCCTTGTTGCTGATCTTGGGATTGAGCAGAATCCTGGATCAGAGGATTTGATGGGCTTGTGCCACCTGCTGGCCAGTTAATGTCACAACACCAGGTGCTGTAAGCTTTTCCTTGTGTCACCAGAGGGCGCCACCTGGCCACAGTCAAGCTTCCCCATCACATTGGGACTGATCCATCATGACTCTGGAAAGTCTCTCCTTTTGTACTTGAACTCACTGGCTTGAAATGTGTAAATACTGTTGATATTGTCACGACGGGCTCCAGGAAGTGACAGGGAAGCAGGCTGCTTGCAGTGAAGGTGGTTTTATTGACAAAATGTACATGAATTAGAGAGAAAGAAGAAAAAAGCAGCAGAGTCTGAATGCAGGCAGCAGCTTTTGTCGTCCTCTGGCCATCAGCAGCTCTCACAGCTGAATCCACTTGGCTTTAATCAGCCAGCCTGAGAGAGACATGGGGCGAGTCCCTACCATGGGCGTGGCCTGGACACAGGAGGAGGGTCCCTACCATGGGCGTGGCCTGGACACAGGAGGAGGGTCCCTACCATGGGCGTGGCCTGGACACAGGAGGAGGGTCCCTACCGTGGGCGTGGCCTGGACACAGGAGGAGG
Source organism: Blennius ocellaris (assembly GCF_963422515.1). Lineage (NCBI taxonomy): Eukaryota > Metazoa > Chordata > Actinopteri > Blenniiformes > Blenniidae > Blennius > Blennius ocellaris. Next base: position 382,478 of record NC_137651.1, on the reverse strand, counting down.
GTCCCTACCGTGGGCGTGGCCTGGACACAGGAGGAGGGTCCCTACCATGGGCGTGGCCTGGACACAGGAGGAGGGTCCCTACCATGGGCGTGGCCTGGACACAGGAGGAGGGTCCCTACCATGGGCGTGGCCTGGACACAGGAGGAGGGTCCCTACCGTGGGCGTGGCCTGGACACAGGAGGAGGGTCCCTACCATGGGCGTGGCCTGGACACAGGAGGAGGGTCCCTACCATGGGCGTGGCCTGGACACAGGAGGAGGGTCCCTACCATGGGCGTGGCCTGGACACAGGAGGAGGGTCCCTACCGTGGGCGTGGCCTGGACACAGGAGGAGGGTCCCTACCATGGGCGTGGCCTGGACACAGGAGGAGGGTCCCTACCATGGGCGTGGCCTGGACACAGGAGGAGGGTCCCTACCATGGGCGTGGCCTGGACACAGGAGGAGGGTCCCTACCGTGGGCATGGCCTGGACACAGGAGGAGGGTCCCTACCATGGGCGTGGCCTGGACACAGGAGGAGGGTCCCTACCATGGGCGTGGCCTGGACACAGGAGGAGGGTCCCTACCATGGGCGTGGCCTGGACACAGGAGGAGGGTCCCTATCGTGGGCGTGGCCTGGACACAGGAGGAGGGTCCCTACCGTGGGCGTGGCCTGGAGGAGTGGGAGGAGCAACTGGAGGCACATACAAAGCTCACCTTCCCAGCCAGGCACACTGGATGGTAGGGAGATGCACTATATATATATATATATATATATATATATATATATATATATATATATATATATATATATATATATATATATATATCTTGTACAGAACGTCCTGTGGGACTTCCAGATACAGACAGACAGGATGTAATGGAGAACCAACCAGACATGGTGGTGGTTGATAAAGGGCAGAGGAAAGCCGTGGTGGTGGATGTAGCAATACCAAGTGATGGTGACATCAGAAAGAAGGAACATGAGAAACTTGAGAAATACCAAGTGTAACCCCTGACTCACGTTATGTAGGTACGTAATAATCTAAAGTATAGACCAGTTGCTAGGCTCGAAAGGATTACAATAGGAACTAAGTGAATGTGATGAAATGGCTGGAGACAACAAGTGAGTATGACAAAGAACTATTCTTTAAAACACAACAATAAACATTTTAAATGTACAACAGTAGGCATAGCCGGCATATGCAACAAAAAGGAACATAAACCCCCAAGTCTTACTGAGCTCAGTGTATTTCAGTTTAGTCTTCTTTAGTCGTTTCGTCAAGTCAATGTGTTTGATTTCCTGTCCTTTAAGCGGCAGCTTAGGGTGTTAGCACTCTGCAAGGCATGAAGGATGGTTGCTCTTCAAAGTTCACTTCTGGGCACAGGCTCGCCATCTCCGTCCGGAGAACATCTAAGGTGGTTCCATCCAGGGTTTTCTTAACCGTGAAAAACTAGCCTGCACAACAATAATGTATTATTGTGTACAGCTGAACAAAAGTCCATTATCTAATCTCACTGCTATAGCTTTGCTTTTATCTTTTCTCATTACTGTTACAAAAAATACAGTAATAATTTACATGCATGTTTTTTCAATCAAAATATAATTTGTTAAAATACATGAAATAGTTTTTATCCATGTAACACAATTCAATGAATCTCTCTTTTTATCCTTTTTGAGAATTATGACATTAAATAGATCATACAATACAATATTCTCCTTTAAAATAAACACATCAATCAGCAAAACCCCACTTGTGCTACTGGGTTTAACAAAACAGCACAGTTACTGCAGACTTTTTGCATAGAAAATAATCACAGTGTACATTGAACACAAGATAATAATTATGCTTAGTCAAAACAGTGTGAAAATAACCAGAAGTGCTTCCTTGCATGGTTATGCACCAACATATAAGTGGGTAGACACCATATCTTGCCCAAAAACAATGTTTTCATTGCTTTTTATCAGAAAAATACCACTCGCGATTAGCATTAGCATCGGCTAATATTAGCATAGCGCTAGCATGTTCATCTAACTCGCACATGGCATTGACTTACCAAGATGAGGTACCAGAGGAACAAGCAAGGAACGCCACGGCACAGCCTCTCCAGCTTGTGCTCCTTCCACTTAATGCAACAAATAAACCAAATTCACTCAAGGATCATGTAAATATATTTACATCACTGTTTTTTCCAATAAAACTCACCAGACGACCCAAAATGTTTTGCTCGGACCGTCTACAGCCTGTCTCTCTCATTCCCAGAGTGCAAAAAGGCCGATAAACTAGTGCTTTAGTCCGCAGCTCGGGAGGCGGGGCTAATATTATCTTCAACAAATCATTTTCAAATCCTCTCTACTGAAAACAAATCATTTTCTCTACTGGGTTACACAAGGGCTCAGAGAGGACCAGGACCCTCAAGCTCCCAGGCCTCTGGTAGAGGACCAGGACCCTCAAGCTCCCAGGCCTCTGGTAGAGGACCAGGACCCTCAAGCTCCCAGGCCTCTGGTAGAGGACCAGGACCCTCAAGCTCCCAGGCCTCTGGTAGAGGACCAGGACCCTCAAGCTCCCAGGCCTCTGGTAGAGGACCAGGACCCTCAAGCTCCCAGGCCTCTGGTAGAGGACCAGGACCCTCAAGCTCCCAGGCCTCTGGTAGAGGACCCGAGCTTGGAATAGAAAAACAGGTGACCGCCCACGGAGGGCGAGAGGGGAATTATTTTTAAATGATATATATATATATATACCACCTCTAGATGTCACTGTAGATGTGACTTGGAATGATTCAATGATAACAGGGAAATTCCTTTTAATATCAGTCTGAAATCAGAGTAATTCAAGCCCAGAAAAGCTTTCAGAGGCTCTTATTTTCATATACCATATCCTGATCTGGCCTATTATCAATCTGAAGTTAAATGAGCTATTGTTTCTAGATAATCTAATCTAATCTAATCTAATCTAATCTAATCTAATCTAATCTAATCTAATCTAATCTAGTCTAATTCTGAATTATGCCATGATCGACTATTCTGTTGAGCCTTTAATTTGAATAAAGTGATGAGAGTGGGTTTATGTCTATAGTATTATAATAACATTAATAATTTACTGACTGACTACTTTTAATATGTATCAATGATTAATTTATTTTATTTGTTGTTGTGTATTATTATTAGCCGTAGTATTAATTTATGTTATATTAATTATCTTATTGAAGGCGAGATCTCGTTCATTGAAATATCACTTTTATTTTGAAATCCATTTGCGAACGCTTTTACTGTAGTGTGTATCGGCGCACTGCTAAATCGATGGGGCTGCTTGACGTCCTTTTCCGAAGTGAGGCTGGCTTCACACCAGTCCAGAGGTCTGGTTGAGCTTCCTGAAGCTAACTTCAGTCCCTGTGGAGAACCGACTTTCACACCTGAAACCACAGTTGTTCCTCCTCTCTCCTCTTTTCTCTCTCTTCACTAACCTGACCTCGGGAGCGCGCGCCCCGCGCACGCCCACCACCCGCTGGGTATCTAGTCTCAGTTGGAGAAACACACACATAGCCACATTTAGCATCCGAACCGCTAACTTGTGCCGCTAAACCTCCTCCTCACGACCACCAGAGTTCTAACTGGATGTTCCGACATCCAGCTAGAACTCTGACTCAGAACCGGACTGACAACGCCGTCCGTTCGTCACGTGACCTCAGAGAGCGTCTGCGGTCGCCTCAGAAACCCGAGGGTAACTGAGCCGCCATTTTGGTTCGTTGTAAACAACACTCGAGCCGCCATCTTGGATGAGGATCCAACTCACTCATCACTCGGTGGATGTTTCAGGCCACAACAGTCACTCTACTGACTCTCCAAGATCCGCCGCCACCTGGTGGACACTCGTGGTCATTACATCCCCACTCAGCCTCTCCGACTCACGCACACGCAATCGCACACACAAATACACACACAGACACGCGAGCACGCGCACACACACACACACACACCCTCTTTCTTTGTACACAGTGTTGATGTTTAGTAGATTATATCTCTGTGTTTGATGACGTTGTTACTTGATTGTATTGATTTATGAGATGATTTCTGAATTATTTATGAATTAATACATTTTTGTAAATAAACACCTGTTAGCTGAATTGATGGATTCCTGGTAATTATTGTGTATTTATTGTTGACAATTCACTGGTTTGTAACAGTCTGAGCTAGAATCTCACACGTTCCTTGTTATTTAAGATTGTTATATTTTGACAGGAATATTAACTAACTTAAGAACTGTGACAACTGTATTCCAAAGATTGTTTAAAGTAAGTCCAGAAAATATCAACTTTAATAAATCATCCATACTGGAGCCAATATGACTTGATACTATGATAAATTGTTTGATTATGTACCAATTCATCATAAATACACTGAAAGACAGTTTTACTGCATTCAAGATGGAGTTCAGTGTTTTACTGCATTCCTAAGACATGCTGTGTGGGATTGGTACCTTGCCTTATGTATGGTAACTGTGTTCAGGTTCTGGGTTTAGGCATGTTTTATTACTTCCTGATGCATTCAGGATCTCTGCCATGAGCTTTCAAAGTGAAAGGATCAAGGATGAACTATGTTCAGTGACTCTACAACTGTAGGATCATTATCAGCCACCAGGAAGTATAACATGACCACTTTGAAGGTTCACAGATACACCTGCATGTCTTAACACATGTGTAACCCAGGTAGAGAGCACAATAACCGCACCATTATGCGAAATTCAGTTAAAGGTGTTTGAACATACTATTGCACTTGAAGGCACCTTTCACTTCTCGGCCAATCAGGAGCTACACAAGTCACGCTCAGCCTGTCGATTCAGGAGAAGCACATCCGCGTTAGTGAGGAGAAACCCGACTCCTTGAACGGACTCATGGGTTTTTGAGTCGTTCATCCAAGTGAATTGGTTGTATGAGTCATTTGAGTCATTTGAGTCATTTGATTCAGTTGCACTATTTCCACCCGCTCCTGGACCTGGAGGCTGAACTGTGACATGAACCAGGGGGAGAATCATGTATTCATAGTAAAATGATGAAACACTTCTGAGGAAAATAAACAATAAGTACACATTAGTTTTTAGTGATCCTGGTCTCCTTATTCTAGATTATGTGTGTTGTTTCTGAGGTTTAGTTGAATCAGAAAATAAATTAGATAAATGATTAAACTGAATAAATACCTGGCATCCAGAATGGCAGATATACAGTATATATTAATGTATACATATGTTTTTATAGTATTTTTTCTTCCAACATTCTGATTTTCTTTTTTTACTAGTATCAATAAATAATGTTATGTTCATAGGGCAGAACTAATTATAGGGGACAATATTAAATGTAACACAATACACGCTACAGGTATTTTAACATTGTTTATTGTGTACTTAACCATGTATTATTCATGTATTTATCTCTACAAGGTTTATGAAACAAACAATGTGTGTTTTTTTTTCTCTGCCGTCACTCAGAAACTTTCTGAGTGGAGCGCCGCTGCAGATTTTCAGGTGAGGGAGGGGCGGAGGGGGCGGAGCCTCACCGCTCATGAGGTGAACGACACAGCGGAAGTGCTACTGACCGATTCAGTGAACGACTCTTTCGAGTTTCGAGGTGAGTCGGTCATTCGTGCTGAACTGAACCAACAAGCTGACTGGAGCTGCTGAAAGCCTCATGTGAATGTAAGGAGAAACCTTACACTACATGTTGTTGTGGCTGAGAGGTTAAGGCGATGGACTCGAAATCCATTGGGGTCTCCCTGCGTAGGTTCAAATCCTGCCAACAACGTTGCTCCATGCTTTGTGAAGGTTCCTGAAAGACTCTTCTTGTAGAAAACTTTATAAAGTGAAAACCTCTGATTTTGAGACAACCTGAAATCCAAGGACAAGTGTCCCCTGAAGACAGGGTTTCCTCAGAGAAACATGAAGTTATGGTACGCAGAAAAACGTGACCCCGTGAGAATTCTCAAACTCCGGTCCTTGAGGGCCACAGCCCTGCACAATTTGCATGTCTCCCTGTTTCCACACAGCTGATTACAATGAGCAGCTCGTTATCTGGCTTTGTGCTGAATGTGGTGATGAACCATCAGGACATTCAGGTGAGGGAGATGTGGAAAACATGCAGAACTGTAGAATACTTTATAAAGTGAAAACCTCTGATTTTGAGACAATCTGAAATCCAAGGACAAGTGTCCCCTGAAGACAGGGTTTCCTCAGAGAAACATGAAGTTATGGTACGCAGAACAACTCCACCCGTTGTAGTAACACTTGAGGACCAGAGTTTGATGTCCACAGCGGTGACCTCTCCACTGGAAGACTCATAAGAGAGAGCTTCAGATGTCGTTCCTACCATTTTGTTCTTGAAATGTCTGAAAGTAAAGCCCAACGTGGGGCTCGAACCCACAACCCTGAGATTAAGAGTCTCATGCTCTACCGACTGAGCTAGCCAGGCAACTTGTTCTGTGCTCATGGAAGGTTCCCTGTAATACCCTTAATATATTGGTGAAGAAGTTTAGGGGTCAGATTTGGTTTCAGTGGCGTCAGGAGAAGAAACAAAGAAAGAAACACTACAGATGCAATAGGGTCCTCGCCTCCAGGCAGCTTCCCTTACGGGCTCAGTCCCTAAAAGAAGGTGCAGAGAACCTGGTGTCCAGTGATGAGGTCCTAGAAAGGGAACCACTAACCACTGTCTTTCAGTGTATTAATGATGAATTGGTATATAATCAAACGTTATCATAGTATCAAGTCATATTGGCTCCAGTATGGATGATTTATTAAGCTTGATTGTTGCTGGACTAACTTTAAAGAATCTTTGGAATACAGTTGTCACATTTCTTAAAAGTGACTCATTTTACATGATGGTAAAATAGACAGTTAAATAGACGTCCTCCATTACAGCCTGTTTAAAATGTCTATTTCCAACTAGTTCTGGCTGTCAAATAGACGTCCACAATAGGGACGGGACAGATGGACGTGTCGAACATCTATGGACGTTGCTTGCTCAGTGGGTTTGAACTACATCAGATGCTGATCTCCTTTGTTCTCCTTTGATCTCAGTACTGGAGACACCATTTAGCCAATGAGACGCTGAGATGAAAGGAGATTTATTCAAAGCAGAAAGCAGCTTTATTCAGCTTCTTCAGCTTTCACACTTTCACTTTCTTCTGGAAATACAAACCTCTAGTTTCAGTAGACGTCCTGTTTAATGGAAAATATTAAAGTTTGAGTGAGATTTGTGTGAAATTTAAGTTTTGGTGAGATGAAGAAGTGAGTTTTGGTTTGATGACATTCCAAGGAAGATCACACCATGGCTGTGGTGGACATTGGTCATTTTAGTGATTGTAGGTGGTGCTAGAGAGCACATTAGGCCACTCTTAGGGGTTATTTTATTTTATTTTATTTTTTTTACATTTTCTTATCATCAGAACCAGTCCTAATTAGTGTGACAAATTTGGTGACCAAGTTTAGGGGTCAAATTTCGGTTCAGGGACTTTTCAGACATAGCCTGTTTCTCCTGATCATTGAATGTCCACTTCAAGGAAACACAACTGCTGGACAAATGAGCCACACCCTTCCAAGAAAAGCAGCTCCAGCAACCAGACACACAATCAAAGCTTTGATAGTGAATGATGAAGACAAGCTGCTCAGTAGTTTTCCTCCTGGTCTTTCATCAACTGATTCAGTTGAGAAAGAAGACTGGGGATGTAGCTGAGTGGTAGAGTCATGCTTTGCATGTTTGAGGTCCTGGAATCAATCCCCAGCTTCTCCAAGCTTTATGTCTTGACCAGAAAGTAGATCATTGGTAGATTTCATATCACAATAATCAAACAATCATCAAGACGACTCCTATCAAGCAGTGGTTCTGCAACAAGCCAGCAGCAGGACTGCTCCCTCCTCCTTTGTGCAAGAAGGACCAGGAGGAGCTGCAAGAGCTGCAGAACCTCCAGCAGGACACTAATGTGATGTTTCTGCTCAAACTGTCAGAAACACACTTCACCAGGGTGCTATGAGGAACCTCGTCCACCAGGGGGAGCTGTTCTTACAGCCCAACACCCTGCAGGGACATTGGCATTGGCCAGAGAACAGCAATATTGACAGATTGGCCATTGGAGCCCTGAGTTCTTCACTGATGAGAAGGTTCTCACTGAGCACATGTGACAGACGAGACAGAGTCTGGAGACGCTGTGGAGAACGTTCTGCTGCAGGAACATCCTCCATCATGAGCTGTGGAGAACGTTCTGCTACAGGAACATCCTCCATCATTGTGGAGAACGTTCTGCTACAGGAACATCCTCCATCATGAGCTGTGGAGAACGTTCTGCTGCAGGAACATCCTCCATCATGAGCTGTGGAGAACGTTCTGCTGCAGGAACATCCTCCATCATGAGCTGTGGAGAACGTTCTGCTACAGGAACATCCTCCATCATGAGCTGTGGAGAACGTTCTGCTACAGGAACATCCTCCATCATGAGCTGTGGAGAATGTTCTGCTACAGGAACATCCTCTAGCATGAGCCGTGGAGAACGTTCTGCTACAGGAACATCCTCTAGCATGAGCCATGGAGAACGTTCTGCTGCAGGAACATCCTCCATCATGAGCTGTGGAGAACGTTCTGCTGCAGGAACATCCTCCATCATGAGCTGTGGAGAACGTTCTGCTACAGGAACATCCTCCATCATGAGCTGTGGAGAACGTTCTGCTACAGGAACATCCTCCATCATGAGCTGTGGAGAATGTTCTGCTACAGGAACATCCTCTAGCATGAGCCGTGGAGAACGTTCTGCTACAGGAACATCCTCTAGCATGAGCCATGGAGAACGTTCTGCTGCAGGAACATCCTCCATCATGAGCTGTGGAGAACGTTCTGCTGCAGGAACATCCTCCATCATGAGCTGTGGAGAACGTTCTGCTGCAGGAACATCCTCCATCATGAGCTGTGGAGAACGTTCTGCTGCAGGAACATCCTCCATCATGAGCTGTGGAGAACGTTCTGCTACAGGAACATCCTCCATCATGAGCTGTGGAGAACGTTCTGCTACAGGAACATCCTCCATCATGAGCTGTGGAGAACGTTCTGCTACAGGAACATCCTCCATCATGAGCTGTGGAGAATGTTCTGCTACAGGAACATCCTCTAGCATGAGCCGTGGAGAACGTTCTGCTACAGGAACATCCTCTAGCATGAGCCATGGAGAACGTTCTGCTGCAGGAACATCCTCCATCATGAGCTGTGGAGAACGTTCTGCTGCAGGAACATCCTCCATCATGAGCTGTGGAGAACGTTCTGCTACAGGAACATCCTCCATCATGAGCTGTGGAGAACGTTCTGCTACAGGAACATCCTCCATCATGAGCTGTGGAGAATGTTCTGCTGCAGGAACATCCTCCATCATGAGCTGTGGAGAACGTTCTGCTGCAGGAACATCCTCCATCATGAGCTGTGGAGAACGTTCTGCTGCAGGAACATCCTCCATCATGAGCTGTGGAGAACGTTCTGCTACAGGAACATCCTCCATCATGAGCTGTGGAGAACGTTCTGCTACAGGAACATCCTCCATCATGAGCTGTGGAGAACGTTCTGCTGCAGGAACATCCTCCATCATGAGCTGTGGAGAACGTTCTGCTACAGGAACATCCTCCATCATGAGCTGTGGAGAACGTTCTGCTACAGGAACATCCTCCATCATGAGCTGTGGAGAACGTTCTGCTACAGGAACATCCTCCATCATGAGCTGTGGAGAATGTTCTGCTACAGGAACATCCTCTAGCATGAGCCGTGGAGAACGTTCTGCTACAGGAACATCCTCTAGCATGAGCCATGGAGAACGTTCTGCTGCAGGAACATCCTCCATCATGAGCTGTGGAGAACGTTCTGCTGCAGGAACATCCTCCATCATGAGCTGTGGAGAACGTTCTGCTACAGGAACATCCTCCATCATGAGCTGTGGAGAACGTTCTGCTACAGGAACATCCTCCATCATGAGCTGTGGAGAATGTTCTGCTACAGGAACATCCTCTAGCATGAGCCGTGGAGAACGTTCTGCTACAGGAACATCCTCTAGCATGAGCCATGGAGAACGTTCTGCTGCAGGAACATCCTCCATCATGAGCTGTGGAGAACGTTCTGCTACAGGAACATCCTCCATCATGAGCCGTGGAGAACGTTCTGCTGCAGGAACATCCTCCATCATTGTGGAGAACGTTCGCTGCCACTATCAAACAGTACCATATAGTACTACTCCCACTATCAAACAGTACCATATAGTACTACTCCCACTATCAAACAGTACCATATAGTACTACTCCCACTATCAAACAGTACCATATAGTACTACTCCCACTATCAAACAGTACCAGATAGTACTACTACCACTATCAAACAGTACCAGATAGTACTACTCCCACTATCAAACAGTACCATATAGTACTACTCCCACTATCAAACAGTACCAGATAGTACTACTCCCACTATCAAACAGTACCATATAGTACTACTCCCACTATCAAACAGTACCAGATAGTACTACTCCCACTATCAAACAGTACCATATAGTACTACTACCACCATCAAACAGTACCATATAGTACTACTCCCACTATCAAACAGTACCAGATAGTACTACTCCCACTATCAAACAGTACCAGATAGTACTACTACCACTATCAAACAGTACCAGATAGTACTACTACCACTATCAAACAGTACCAGATAGTACTACTACCACTATCAAACAGTACCAGATAGTACTACTCCCACTATCAAACAGTACCATATAGTACTACTCCCACTATCAAACAGTACCAGATAGTACTACTCCCACTATCAAACAGTACCATATAGTACTACTCCCACTATCAAACAGTACCAGATAGTACTACTACCACTATCAAACAGTACCAGATAGTACTACTACCACCATCAAACAGTACCAGATAGTACTACTACCACTATCAAACAGTACCAGATAGTACTACTCCCACTATCAAACAGTACCATATAGTACTACTCCCACTATCAAACAGTACCAGATAGTACTACTCCCACTATCAAACAGTACCATATAGTACTACTCCCACTATCAAACAGTACCAGATAGTACTACTACCACTATCAAACAGTACCAGATAGTACTACTCCCACTATCAAACAGTACCATATAGTACTACTCCCACTATCAAACAGTACCAGATAGTACTACTACCACTATCAAACAGTACCAGATAGTACTACTCCCACTATCAAACAGTACCAGATAGTACTACTCCCACTATCAAACAGTACCATATAGTACTACTCCCACTATCAAACAGTACCAGATAGTACTACTCCCACTATCAAACAGTACCAGATAGTACTACTACCACTATCAAACAGTACCAGATAGTACTACTCCCACTATCAAACAGTACCAGATAGTACTACTCCCACTATCAAACAGTACCAGATAGTACTACTACCACTATCAAACAGTACCAGATAGTACTACTCCCACTATCAAACAGTACCAGATAGTACTACTCCCACTATCAAACAGTACCATATAGTACTACTCCCACTATCAAACAGTACCAGATAGTACTACTACCACAATCAAACAGTACCATATAGTACTACTACCACTATCAAACAGTACCAGATAGTACTACTACCACTATCAACCAGTACCATATAGTGCTACTACCACGACCAAACAGTACCAGATAGTACTACTACCACTATCAAACAGTACCATATAGTACTACTACCACCATCAAACAGTACCAGATAGTACTACTACCACTATCAAACAGTACCAGATAGTACTACTACCACTATCAAACAGTACCAGATAGTACTACTACCACTACTACACTACTACTGTTTTACTGCAGCTCACCTGTAGACAGGAGTCACAGTGTTTTACTGCAGCTCACCTGTAGACAGGAGTCACAGTGTTTTACTGCAGCTCACCTGTAGACAGGAGTCACAGTGTTTTACTACAGCTCACCTGTAGACAGGTGTCACAGTGTTTTACTGCAGCTCACCTGTAGACAGGAGTCACAGTGTTCTACTGCAGCTCACCTGTAGACAGGAGTCACAGTGTTTTACTGCAGCCCACCTGCAGACAGGAGTCACAGTGTTTTACTGCAGCTCACCTGTAGACAGGAGTCACAGTGTTTTACTGCAGCTCACCTGTAGACAGGAGTCACAGTGTTCTACTGCAGCTCACCTGCAGACAGGAGTCACAGTGATTTACTGCAGCCCACCTGCAGACAGGAGTCACAGTGTTTTACTGCAGCTCACCTGTAGACAGGAGTCACAGTGTTTTACTGCAGCTCACCTGTAGACAGGAGTCACAGTGTTCTACTGCAGCTCACCTGTAGACAGGAGTCACAGTGTTTTACTGCAGCTCACCTGTAGACAGGTGTCACAGTGTTTTACTGCAGCTCACCTGTAGACAGGAGTCACAGTGTTTTACTGCAGCTCACCTGTAGACAGGAGTCACAGTGTTTTACTGCAGCTCACCTGTAGACAGGAGTCACAGTGTTTTACTACAGCTCACCTGTAGACAGGTGTCACAGTGTTTTACTGCAGCTCACCTGTAGACAGGAGTCACAGTGTTCTACTGCAGCTCACCTGTAGACAGGAGTCACAGTGTTTTACTGCAGCCCACCTGCAGACAGGAGTCACAGTGTTTTACTGCAGCTCACCTGTAGACAGGAGTCACAGTGTTTTACTGCAGCTCACCTGTAGACAGGAGTCACAGTGTTCTACTGCAGCTCACCTGCAGACAGGAGTCACAGTGATTTACTGCAGCCCACCTGCAGACAGGAGTCACAGTGTTTTACTGCAGCTCACCTGTAGACAGGAGTCACAGTGTTTTACTGCAGCTCACCTGTAGACAGGAGTCACAGTGTTCTACTGCAGCTCACCTGTAGACAGGAGTCACAGTGTTTTACTGCAGCTCACCTGTAGACAGGTGTCACAGTGTTCTACTGCAGCTCACCTGTAGACAGGAGTCACAGTGTTTTACTGCAGCTCACCTGTAGACAGGAGTCACAGTGTTCTACTGCAGCTCACCTGCAGACAGGAGTCACAGTGTTTTACTGCAGCCCACCTGCAGACAGGAGTCACAGTGTTTTACTACAGCTCACCTGTAGACAGGTGTCACAGTGTTTTACTGCAGCTCACCTGTAGACAGGAGTCACAGTGTTCTACTGCAGCTCACCTGCAGACAGGAGTCACAGTGTTTTACTGCAGCCCACCTGCAGACAGGAGTCAGTGTTTTACTGCAGCTCACCTGTAGACAGGAGTCACAGTGTTCTACTGCAGCTCACCTGCAGACAGGAGTCACAGTGTTTTACTGCAGCCCACCTGCAGACAGGAGTCAGTGTTTTACTGCAGCTCACCTGTAGACAGGAGTCACAGTGTTTTACTGCAGCTCACCTGCAGACAGGAGTCACAGTGTTTTACTGCAGCTCACCTGTAGACAGGTGTCACAGTGTTTTACTGCAGCTCACCTGGAGACAGTTGTCACAGTGTTTTACTGCAGCTCACCTGTAGACAGGAGTCACAGTGTTTTACTACAGCTCACCTGTAGACAGGTGTCACAGTGTTTTACTGCAGCTCACCTGTAGACAGGAGTCACAGTGTTCTACTGCAGCTCACCTGTAGACAGGAGTCACAGTGTTCTACTGCAGCTCACCTGTAGACAGGAGTCACAGTGTTTTACTGCAGCTCACCTGTAGACAGGTGTCACAGTGTTTTACTGCAGCTCACCTGTAGACAGGAGTCACAGTGTTTTACTGCAGCTCACCTGTAGACAGGAGTCACAGTGTTCTACTGCAGCTCACCTGCAGACAGGAGTCACAGTGTTTTACTGCAGCTCACCTGCAGACAGGAGTCACAGTGTTTTACTGCAGCTCACCTGTAGACAGGTGTCACAGTGTTTTACTGCAGCTCACCTGTAGACAGGAGTCACAGTGTTTTACTACAGCTCACCTGTAGACAGGTGTCACAGTGTTTTACTGCAGCTCACCTGTAGACAGGAGTCACAGTGTTCTACTGCAGCTCACCTGTAGACAGGAGTCACAGTGTTTTACTGCAGCTCACCTCTAGACAGGAGTCACAGTGTTTTACTGCAGCTCACCTGGAGACAGGAGTCACAGTGTTTTACTGCAGCTCACCTGTAGACAGGAGTCACAGTGTTTTACTGCAGCTCACCTGTAGACAGGAGTCACAGTGTTTTACTGCAGCTCACCTGTAGACAGGAGTCACAGTGTTCTACTGCAGCTCACCTGTAGACAGGAGTCACAGTGTTTTACTGCAGCTCACCTGTAGACAGGAGTCACAGTGTTTTACTGCAGCTCACCTGCAGACAGGAGTCACAGTGTTTTACTGCAGCTCACCTGTAGACAGGAGTCACATTGTTCTACTGCAGCTCACCTGTAGACAGGAGTCACAGTGTTTTACTGCAGCTCACCTGTAGACCGGAGTCACAGTGTTTTACTGCAGCTCACCTGTAGACAGGAGTCACAGTGTTCTACTGCAGCTCACCTGTAGACAGGAGTCACAGTGTTTTACTGCAGCTCACCTGTAGACAGGAGTCACAGTGTTTTACTGCAGCTCACCTGTAGACAGGAGTCACAGTGTTCTACTGCAGCTCACCTGCAGACAGGAGTCACAGTGTTTTACTGCAGCTCACCTGCAGACAGGAGTCACAGTGTTTTACTGCAGCTCACCTGTAGACAGGTGTCACAGTGTTTTACTGCAGCTCACCTGTAGACAGGAGTCACAGTGTTTTACTGCAGCTCACCTGTAGACAGGAGTCACAGTGTTTTACTGCAGCTCACCTGTAGACAGGAGTCACAGTGTTTTACTGCAGCTCACCTGTAGACAGGAGTCACAGTGTTCTACTGCAGCTCACCTGCAGACAGGAGTCACAGTGTTTTACTGCAGCTCACCTGCAGACAGGAGTCACAGTGTTTTACTGCAGCTCACCTGTAGACAGGTGTCACAGTGTTTTACTGCAGCTCACCTGTAGACAGGAGTCACAGTGTTGTACTGCAGCTCACCTGTAGACAGGAGTCACAGTGTTTTACTGCAGCTCACCTGTAGACAGGAGTCAGTGTTTTACTGCAGCTCACCTGTAGACAGGAGTCACAGTGTTTTACTGCAGCTCACCTGTAGACAGGAGTCACAGTGTTTTACTGCAGCTCACCTGTAGACAGGAGTCACAGTGTTTTACTGCAGCTCACCTGTAGACAGGAGTCACAGTGTTTTACTGCAGCTCACCTGTAGACAGGTGTCACAGTGTTTTACTGCAGCTCACCTGTAGACAGGAGTCACAGTGTTCTACTGCAGCTCACCTGCAGACAGGAGTCACAGTGTTGTTCTGCAGCTCACCTGGAGAGAGGAGTCTGCCACCCAGGCTGGTTACGTTGTTGGTAGATTTGAGCCCCTTAATCAACGTTGTTTTTACTGGTGGCGCCAGCAACTGGCCTCGGAGGATGAGATTACCGGGAAACGACTTTATATACAACGGAGTCAGAGGGTGGGGGGCAGAATGTGCATGTCTGTGTGTGTGTGAGGATGTTTTATGGAATGTGTCTTTGTCTGTCAGGTGTGGGAGCGCTCCGGCTTTATGTCTGAATAAATTCCACTCTTAGCATCTCACCCTGTGTCTCACTTCATCTTTCCAAACCTCCGGCCGTCACTGAACAGCAGAAATGATCCACTACACCATGAGCCTCACTCTCTTTCTCACCATGTCCTTCACTTCTTTTGGTCCAAATAGATCTACTGTTGTGAACTCAAATGTCCTGGCTGGCTGCGTTCACACAGCAATGACTCTGACCTGTTTAGATAAACGACTGAAGCTCCTTTTATCAACAAGTAACTTAAAGGTATACAGGAGGATTTTCAGGAATTTTAGGAAAGAAGGATTCAAGGATTCAAGGATTCAAGGATTCTTTATTGTCATATCAAGGAAATGATACGAAATTTGGACTCAGGTCCCGGTGAGCCAGTAATAAAATATATAGTAATAAAATATATAGAGCGTAAAAAAATATACAAATATACAAGAGCAGAATGTAAGTGTGAAGTGTTTGTAGTGCAGGAAGATGGGAGTCTATGGAACATGGCTCGAGTTCACTAGTCTCACAGCTTCGGGGAAGAAGCTGTTCCTGAGCCTGGTGGTTTTGCTCCGAATGCTCCTCAGCCGCTTTCCTGAGGGGAGGGGCTGAAACAGTCCATGTGCTGGGTGGGTGGAGTCCTTCATGATGCGGAGAGCCCTCCCCCTGCATCGTGCTGTGTAGAGGTCCGAGGTGGTGGGGAGGCCGCTCCCGACAGTCCTCTGAGCGGCCTTTACCACCCTCTGCAGAGCCTTCCTCTCAGCGGCGGTGCATCCGCCATGCCACACAGTGATGCAGCTGCAGAGGACGCTCTCCACCGCACAGTGGTAGAAGCTCCTCAGGACGGAGCCTCCCAGACCTGCTTTCCGCAACTTCCTGAGGAAGTAGAGGCGTTGGTGGGCCTTCTTGACCAGACGGGAAGTGTTGGCGCTCCAGGTGAGGTCCTTGGACAAGTGTACCCCCAGGTACTTGTAGCTGGAAACCACTTCCACAGCTGCTCCTCCGATGTGCAGGGGAGCGGGGGGGCACCTGACCCTCCTGAAGTCCACCACCATCTCCTTGGTCTTTTCCCCGTTGATGCAGAGGTTGTTTCCACTGCACCACTGCATCAGGTGTTCCACCTCCTCTGTATTTGGACTCATCGTTATTTGTGATGCGTCCCACTACTGCTGTGTCGTCCGCAAACTTCACTATATGACAGCTGGGGTGTGTTGCCGTGCAGTCATATGTCAGCAGAGTGAACAGGAGGGGGCTCAGCACACAGCCCTGAGGTGAGCCGGTGCTGAGGATGATGGGGGAGGAGACGGTGTCGTTGATCCTGACAGTTTGTGGTCTGTTGGTCAGGAAGTCCAGGATCCAGTTCCCCAGTGTGGGGCTCAGTCCAAGGGAGTGGAGCTTCTGCACCAGGGTCTGCGGGATGATGGTGTTGAAGGCTGAGGAGAAGTCCAGGAAGAGCAGACGGACATAGGAGTTTTTGCTCTCCAGATGGGTGAGGGTTGTGTGGACCACCGATGAGATGGCGTCATCGGTGGAGCGGTTTTTCCTATATGCGTATTGGTGGGGGTCCACAGTGACGTCGATGGAGTCCTTGATCTGAGTCATGACCAGCCTCTCGAAGCACTTCATGACTACCGGGGTTAGGGCGACCGGCCGGTAGTCGTTTAGGCCTGTCACTGTGGAGCATTTGGGGACGGGGACAATTGTGGCAGTCTTTAGGCAGGTGGGGACAGATGACAGTGAGAGTGAGGTGTTGAAGATGTCTGCCAGCACCTCGGACAGCTGGTGTGCACAGTCCTTCAGTACCCGCCCCGGGATGTTGTCCGGGCCAGCAGCTTTGCGGGGGTTAATTCCCTGTAGGGTCTTCCTCACATCTGCTGTGGTCACAGTGAGGGGTGTGTCACCAGGCGGTGGTGTGAGTCTAGTGCTGGGGGGGGGGGTGTCCGGGTCTTCGAATCGGGCGTAGAAATTGTTGAGTGTGTCTGGCAGGGAGGGGTCACTTGGGCATTGTGCATTCCTGGTGTTGTAGTCTGTGATGCACTTGATGCCCTTCCACATGCGCCGTGGGTCGTTGGTGGTGAAGTGACCCTCAATCTTTTGGGAGTATGTGGCTTTGGCCCTCGCGATGCCTGCATTCAGCTCTTTCCTTGCCTCTTTGAGTGCTGGTGCCTCTCCTGCCCTGAATGCAGCATCCCTAGCCTTCAGTAAGGTTTTCACCTCAGCGTTCAGCCAGGGTTTCTGGTTCGGGTAGCAGGTGATTGTCTTGGTGGTGGAGACGTCATCAGCACACTTGGAGATGAAGCCGAGGACAGAGGAGGTGTATTCCTCCAGGTCCACCTCTCCCTCGTATGTGGCTGCCTCCCTGAAGACCTGCCAGTCTGTGCATTGGAAACAGTCCTGGAGCACAGCGGCTGATTCTCTGGGCCACACAGTGACTGTCCTCTTTGTTGGCCGGCTCCGTCTCAGCAGGGGGCGGTATGCTGGCGCCAGCATGACGGTGATGTGGTCAGAGAGTCCGAGGTGGGGGCGGGGAAGAGATCTGTATGCTCCGCGGATGTTGGTGTACACACAGTCCAGGGTATTGTTTCCCCTTGTGGGGATGGTGACGTGCTGGTAGAACCGCCCTCTCCACCGTTTGAAAAAAATGCGCATGCGCAACGCTGTACCTGCTCCCGAGACGGAACGCCTACTAAAACGCGTGCGAGAGACGTGCACGAGCCCAGTTCTCCTCGTGCACGCTCTGTTTACAAGTCACAAGTCGGCATCGCTCACATAAGCTCACTTTACAAGAAGATTTGCACCAGAGGGGGTGAAACTGTGTAAAAATGTCTGAGAATAATGCGTGGGGTCGGCCACCGGCTTGATGAGAACCGTGTGGAGTGAGCTGCGCGCAGGGACGAGCACGTACGACGGGCTTACGTCATATATCACCAGAATGATTGACAATTGGGAGGACCAGTTATTTTGATGATCCACCTGGAAGAAGAAAATCCTCTACTATACCTTTAAGTACGGAGCCAGCTTGGGGTCTGTGAATTCCTCCCAGACAGTCAAAAGTCTTAAGATGAGCCACAGGTTCATTGCAGTCATGGGTTTGCAGTGCAGTATTCTGTTTTCTCTCCTGGATTCTGGTCAGTACTGCTGAGAAAGCCTTCCTTTCAAGTTTTTCTATGCTCTCCTTGGCAATTACTGACACCTGTTTAGCTGACTTTTTCGGCCACTCCTCCATTGGCTGCCTCAGGAACTGAGGACCATTTTGTCATTCTGACACCTCATTGAGATCCTTAGGAGGATCCTCCTCTAGGTATGTCAGCAATGTTTACGTCTCCCGGGATCTACCACCAGTCCTCAAGTGGTCCAGCCTTGCAAACCCTGTTCACAAAAGCCCCGTCTCCACCACAAAAAGCACCAGCCTAGACCGGTCTAAACCGCTCCGGTTCGCGTGTCACGACAGGAATGCGGTCTAAACCGCTCCAGACCGCTCCAAAGACGACCGCTTTTCCGCTACCCTTCCGTTGGGGTACCAGGACCATGGAACGGGTCTGAGGTTGAGCTGCTGTCTGCTGATTGGTCAGTGATTTATGACACGCCCTCAATATGTTAATGTGTCTGTCTGCTGATTGGTCAGTGATTTACTACACACCCTCAATATGTTAATGTGTCGGATGAATCCTCTGCTGTCAGTGTGGTCAGCTGTGCTCTGGTTGTTTTTATTTTCATTTTCTTTTCTTTGCTGCTCAACTTTAGTGTTTGTTGTGAAAGAGTGACTTGAGGCAGGGGGAGACCGGGGGGAGGGACTTTGCATCACGTTGGAGTTTTCTGTTAGCAGCATAGCGCTGGCCGTGGCGTGGATGCGGGACACGGGAGTCTGGAGCTTTCGTCTCCGGCGCTGACCGCGCTCCGGCAGCTCCGCTTCCCAGAGGCGGTCAGCGTTCTGTTCAGCCGCGGTCAGTGGCGCTTTATCGCGGGGACGGACCGCGGAAGCCATGAAAAGGAGCTCGGAGCTCGGAGCCTCCGTGTTCCGGCGCTGAGCTGCCGGACCGCGATCAGCGCCGGAGTGGAGAACCTCCTGCGTTTGAGCAGAAAGCTCAGACTCCCGTGTCTGTGCCTCAGCCAACCGGGGGGAACGCTCCGGCCACTTGCCCCGCCCCCGAGCGCTGGAGTGCGGGGCACGTCGCCTCAAGTCGCCGGCAAGTGGCCGGAGGTTTCGCTCTCTCACAATAAACACGGAAGTTGCGGATGCAGCTCTCCGCTGCAAAAAATGATTGCTGCAAAAAGTAACTTTTTTTTTTCCGCTGCAAAAAATAACAGTGCAAAGTGGAGAATTTAAACAACAACAGAGGATTCATAAGATCTACATCTGACGACGTTCTTTTCTGTTCATGAGCTCATAAGCCCCGCCCACTTTTCGCGCTCCTCTCTGCAGTGGGGACGCGACCCAAAATTTCGGTCGGGGTCTCTATTCCGTACCGCTCCGTACCGCTCCGCTCCGTCCCGGCACTTGTGTACGGTGGGACCGAGGCTATAGAGGCTAGCCACTTGGCTAATAGCTCTCTTCTGGTCAGTGGGTCAGGAGTCGTTCTCTTTCTTTTCAAGAAGGTCTTGGCCTGTTCTTGTTTTCTTTCTCCTTCTTGAGAAGTTGATTGAAGATATTATGTAAATCTGGTCCTTGTCTTGGCGAGATGATTTGAGATAAAAGGAACGATTAAAATCACCTTAATTTAAACAAAAGGATGGTTTTACTTTGTTGGGATCTCACAAGACCACAGAGAGTTTGTTCATTTCCAAGGAGACATTTTTCACGTGTCATGATGCAGTCATAACATGTGAATTCTGACTCAGGAATGAGACTTTTTGCCACTGAGATCATCCATTAATCATCGATCAGTAACAACCATTAGTCATGTTTTAAAGCCTCGTTGGCGCAGTAGGCAGAGCGTCAGTCTCATAATCTGAAGGTTGTGAGTTCGAGCCTCACACGGGGCAACAGGTTTAGCTCATTTGATCAGTGTTGAACCAGAACAGTAGAAAGTCTGATCATTCTCAAAAACCAAAGACAATCCAGTGATTTCAGTCAAATGTATCACTATAAGTATTAATTCAATATCAACATTATTTACACATTTCAAAGCAGGAAGAATAGTAAAAGTACAAATGGTGGTATTCAACAGTAAACATCAAGAGAAAAAGCATCTTGTCATGCAGGGTAAGTAACCACAACCACTGCATGAATGATTGAGATCAAAGAGAAGCAGAATGTTCAGCATGTTAGCAAGTTTTCCTGGAGAAAGATTCTTTCCTGAACGGTTCCATTATTTCTTGCAATAGTGATTGTTGGTCAGTATTTGTGAGACTCACAACAAAGACACTTTGGAGGTTTATTCCAGGTTGATTTCAGACGAGCCTGATTGACAACAAATGCCACAGTAAATGTGTTTTCAGTGTAAATTCAACTCTAAAAAGATCCTTCCTTCCTGTTGCTGTTGCTTACGGCCATACCACCCTGAACACACCTGATCTCATCTGATCCTGGAAGCTAAGCAGGGTAGGGCCTGGTCAGGACTTAGATGGGAACAGCTCATGACCCCCCAAGTCCCTGTTGCTGGTCTTGGGGTTGAGCAGAATCCTGGATCAGAGGATTTTATGGGCTTGTGCCACCTGCTGGCCAGTTCATGTCACAACACTTTCTTTTAATGTAATTCCAGCTCATTGAAGGAGATTTATGATGTATTCATTCAGGACAATATAATTCCTGGGATTGATTTCATCCCTTTAACAATATATTCTGAAGTCTTACATCTTAATGGAGAAGGCCAGAGGATTCCAATTTACCACAAACATTTTATCTCCAACAGATCAGAACTTTTGTAACTCAAGACAGATTCTTTTCAGGTCTTGTTCTCCTATGATGTGATTCTTTAAGATCTGTCTGGAGATACTGTTTTCACACTCACTACAGTTTTACTGAGAATAACACACATTTTAAATGCTAACAACATTTTTATTAAGTGTATTTAGTATACTGAAACCATTCTGTATTTACACAAACATTTAGTGTTTTGATATGAAATAATAACTACTATGAATTTACAAATATAATACAACAATAATTAACAATGTAAAAGATTTACTGTTAAAGATTACATTTATTAATGTCAGAAAATGTGAAGATACATTTACAAATAACAAACATAAATACAACAATGTAATTCAAGACAACTCACAACTATTGAACAATATACATATATAGACTTTTCATTTTCTCCAAACATACCAAATGGAGGTGTTAATCATTCCTCCTCTTCTCCACCACAGTTTTAAAATGTTCACAGCTGGTGTACACCACACCCTCAAAACCAGGCGTGGTGGATTTTCTTGTTGTTGGGCAAAAGATAAACATCTTCTGGTTTCCACTTACGTTTTCTTTTGATGGCGTGTACCTTGTGCGCAGGCATGTGGTACTCGACACGCCACACAGGGTTTGTTAGATTCCTTCGGCATGACGGGCTTGACGATGGGTGCGGGGGGGGGGGGGGGGGGGGGGGGGGGGGACAAACACCTGACTGCTGGACGGCCCAGCAAACTGAATAGACAGTGCCCGAGGCTGTGCTGGGACCAGCAGCAGTATTGGTGCTGCTGAGACGGAGGTGGGGTGTGGGAGGTGGTCCTGGTGGCCTTGGGCTGGATGGTCCACTTTGAAGGTCCTGCCACCGGCTCTGGTTCCTCAAAGTCCAATCTGCAAATGTACAGAACAGACCATGAGGATTCAGGGACGTGGATTAGTCCTTTAACATCATTCAGAAGTAAAAACATGCTCCCTGCCAAAGAGCACCTCGGCCTGCCGGTTCATGTGCTGGATCTGCCGGGCCTCCATGCAAGGCATGTGCCACCCCTGGACACCAGCAACCTGGAGGGATTCCATCAGGTACACCTGAAAAACATGATGAAAAAAATCTCTTAAGTGTATCTGATGAATAATTTATAGCCAAATGGTGTAATGGTTAGCACTCTGGACTCTGAATCCAGTGATCTGAGTTCAAATCTCAGTGGAACCGGACTTTTCATGAACAAAAACACAATGTGAGTAGATCTCTATCCTGCACTGAGTGCAAACACTGAAAATAACCACTGACAGCAATAATGACTCACAAGTAGTGATGCTCAATGAAGCCTCATGAACCACTTCTTTATTTTCTCACCACCAGATGGCACTGTTGGTTTGAAGGTTGACACTGAAGACTGAAGCAGTGGAGTGTGTTTTAAACAGTGGTGTGCAGTCAGGGCAGCAGGTAGCACTGCTAGCCCTGTCAAAAATGATTTGTCTTTTTTTTTAATGATTAAAAAGTGATTCTGAAATCTGTGTCTGGAATCAATTAGTGACTTTAGCAACTTTATCCAGAAGACGACTGGTTATATTGTGTGGAGCTCAAATCTCCTATGTCCTCTAAACACATCACAGCTCCTTTCCTCTGCTGGGGCTAGCAGTTAGTGATGAGAAACCCGACTCCTCGAACGGACTCACGGGTTTTTGAGTCGTTCATCCAAGCGAATCGGTCATTTGAGTCATTTGAGTCATTTGATTCAGTTGCACTATTTCCACCCGCTCCTGGACCTGGAGGCTGAACTGTGACATGAACCAGGGGGAGAATCATGTATTCATAGTAAAATGATGAAACACTTCTGAGGAAAATAAACAATAAGTACACATTAGTTTTTAGTGATCCTGGTCTCCTTATTCTAGATTATGTGTGTTGTTTCTGAGGTTTAGTTGAATCAGAAAATAAATTAAATAAATGATTAAACTGAATAAATACCTGGCATCCAGAATGGCAGATATACAGTATATATTAATGTATACATATGTTTTTATAGTATTTTTTCTTCCAACATTCTGATTTTCTTTTTTTACTAGTATCAATAAATAATGTTATGTTCATAGGGCAGAACTAATTATAGGGGACAATATTAAATGTAACACAATACACGCTACAGTGGTATTTTAACATTGTTTATTGTGTATTTATCCATGTATTATTCATGTATTTATCTCTACAAGCTTTATGAAACAAACAATGTATTATTTTTTTCTCCGCCGTCACTCGGAGATTTTCAGGTGAGGGAGGGGGGGAGGGCTCACTGCTCACCGCTCATGAGGTGAACGACACAGCGGAAGTGCTACTGACCGATTCAGTGAACGACTCTTTCGAGTTTCGAGGGGAGTCGGTCATGTGAGCTGAACGATTGAGGGGAGGTGACTCGGTCATGTGCGCTGAACGATTGGAGCGAGCTGACTCGGTCATGTGAGCTGAACGATTGAAGGGAGGTGAGTCGGTCATGTGCGCTGAACGATTGAAGGGAGGTGAGTCGGTCATGTGAGCTGAACGATTGAAGGGAGGTGAGTCGGTCATGTGAGCTGAACGATTGAGGGGAGGTGAGTCGGTCATGTGAGCTGAACGATTGGAGCGAGCTGACTCGGTCATGTGAGCTGAACGATTGAAGGGAGGTGAGTCGGTCATGTGAGCTGAACGATTGAAGGGAGGTGAGTCGGTCATGTGAGCTGAACGATTGAAGGGAGGTGAGTCGGTCATGTGAGCTGAACGATTGAAGGGAGGTGGGTCGGTCATGTGAGCTGAACGATTGAAGGGAGGTGAGTCGGTCATTCGTGCTGAACTCCACCTCCAAGCTGACTCCAGTGTGCTGAAAGCCTCATGTGAATGTCAGGAGCCGGAAGCTGCTGTGCTTAGCGGCCCAGCTACAAGGAGGCTGTAGCAAGAATGACTCATGTGAATGAGTTAATGAACGTGAAAACTCTTGAGTCACCGTTCAGTAAAGTGACTCGCGGGTTTTGAACGATTCGTTCAAATTTGATCATCACTACTAGCAGTAGCTTCATTGCTAACCTCTGATGGAAGCTGGACGCTGCTATTGGGTTCAAATGTTGAGTGACAGTATCATCAGCCAATCAGATTCTGATGTGTTATTGACAGAACGCTTTAGGACCAGCAGAGTTTCTAGTGCTGGTCTGGGTGTGGTCATTGAAATGAGCTTGTCTGATTGGCTCATGGGCAGGAGGTGATGACTCTGTTATTATCTGCTACTCTGGAGTTATGGAGGCTGATTGAACATCAAGATCATGATACGATAGAGGACCTGCTTTGGGGAACGTGTTCAAGGTGCCCGTTTGCAGAAAAAAGGTCAATTGTGAGTAGAAGAAGACCGACACAGAAATGAGGAGCGAACTCAGACCAACAAAGGCTTTGTGCAGCATTTTACAGCAGGATGATTGAATCTACAAGTGATGGTGATGCTAGTTTGTTTTTGACTTTCTCTGGATTAGATTGGTGCTGCTGTTGGCAGGTGCTGCTGTTTCTGATTGTAAAGTGGTGTTTCCCATACAATGGTGACACAGACAAAGTGTGCATGCATGACAGTCGTGTACAAACCTGTTGGAAACACTGGAGAATGATGTGATGGTGAAGCTGCTCAGTGGAGTCTTGATGTGTTGTGCTTGTTGATCAGCTGTCATGTTGGTGTGGATTAAGTCCTGATGCATAGTAGTGGCCTTACATTGGATTCTCATTGTGTATTTACTGTAGGACATAATGTGTGGGGGAGGGGGTATTTTGTTACTGCTGGCCCTGACTGAAACTACTGGTTTTAAATGTTTGTTGAAGAGACAGCACCATCAGAAAGTAAAGACAGTATTTCATGAAGCTTCATGTGTCCAGTATGGGGATTGAACCCATGACCTTGGTGTTATTAGCACCACACTCTGACCCACTGAGCTAACCGGCCCACCTGGGGGGAAACATCAACTCTCTTTCTTCTAAAGTTGGTGTTGAATGTGATTTTAAATGTTTTCTATACAAGAGCAAAACAAGATGAGCTTGTATTGTTTGGTGTTCACAGTTTAATACAACCATGACCTCAGCATCTCAGCATAAAACCCAAAGTGCTTTTTATCCTCCATTTTCAGAAACTTGTCGTTCTTCCCCACCACGGCAGACGTCACTAACTTGTTACTATGACGACACTAAGTGAAAGTGTGGTCCGACTGCCACACTAACGTGATTGACTTTCACTAACTCCTTTAGGAAGCCTCTAGCACCTTTCCTTAACTGCTTTAGGAAGCCTCTAGCACCTTTCCTTAACTGCTTTAGAAGCCTCTAGCACCTTTCCTTAACTGCTTTAGGAAGCCTCTAACACCTTTCCTTAACTGCTTTAGGAAGCCTCTAGCACCTTTCCTTAACTGCTTTAGGAAGCCTCTAGCACCTTTCCTTAACTGCTTTAGGAAGACTCTAACACCTTTCCTTAACTGCTTTAGGAAGCCTCTAGCAC
This sequence comes from Blennius ocellaris, assembly GCF_963422515.1. Classification (NCBI taxonomy): domain Eukaryota; kingdom Metazoa; phylum Chordata; class Actinopteri; order Blenniiformes; family Blenniidae; genus Blennius; species Blennius ocellaris. The sequence continues at coordinate 356,544 of NC_137651.1, read as the reverse complement.
CTTTCCTTAACTGCTTTAGAAGCCTCTAGCACCTTTCCTTAACTGCTTTAGAAGCCTCTAGCACCTTTCCTTAACTGCTTTAGGAAGCCTCTAACACCTTTCCTTAACTGCTTTAGGAAGCCTCTAACACCTTTCCTTAACTGCTTTAGAAGCCTCTAACACCTTTCCTTAACTGCTTTAGGAAGCCTCTAACACCTTTCCTTAACTGCTTTAGGAAGCCTCTAGCACCTTTCCTTAACTGCTTTAGGAAGCCTCTAGCACCTTTCCTTAACTGCTTTAGGAAGCCTCTAACACCTTTCCTTAACTGCTTTAGAAGCCTCTAACACCTTTCCTTAACTGCTTTAGAAGCCTCTAGCACCTTTCCTTAACTCCTTTAGGAAGCCTCTAGCACCTTTCCTTAACTGCTTTAGAAGCCTCTAGCACCTTTCCTTAACTGCTTTAGAAGCCTCTAGCACCTTTCCTTAACTGCTTTAGGAAGCCTCTAACACCTTTCCTTAACTGCTTTAGGAAGCCTCTAACACCTTTCCTTAACTGCTTTAGAAGCCTCTAACACCTTTCCTTAACTGCTTTAGGAAGCCTCTAGCACCTTTCCTTAACTGCTTTAGGAAGCCTCTAGCACCTTTCCTTAACTGCTTTAGGAAGCCTCTAACACCTTTCCTTAACTGCTTTAGAAGCCTCTAGCACCTTTCCTTAACTGCTTTAGGAAGCCTCTAGCACCTTTCCTTAACTGCTTTAGGAAGCCTCTAGCACCTTTCCTTAACTGCTTTAGGAAGCCTCTAACACCTTTCCTTAACTGCTTTAGAAGCCTCTAGCACCTTTCCTTAACTGCTTTAGAAGCCTCTAGCACCTTTCCTTAACTGCTTTAGGAAGCCTCTAACACCTTTCCTTAACTGCTTTAGAAGCCTCTAACACCTTTCCTTAACTCCTTTAGGAAGCCTCTAACACCTTTCCTTAACTGCTTTAGAAGCCTCTAGCACCTTTCCTTAACTGCTTTAGAAGCCTCTAGCACCTTTCCTTAACTGCTTTAGGAAGCCTCTAACACCTTTCCTTAACTCCTTTAGGAAGCCTCTAACACCTTTCCTTAACTGCTTTAGAAGCCTCTAGCACCTTTCCTTAACTGCTTTAGAAGCCTCTAGCACCTTTCCTTAACTGCTTTAGGAAGCCTCTAACACCTTTCCTTAACTCCTTTAGGAAGCCTCTAACACCTTTCCTTAACTGCTTTAGAAGCCTCTAGCACCTTTCCTTAACTGCTTTAGAAGCCTCTAGCACCTTTCCTTAACTGCTTTAGGAAGCCTCTAACACCTTTCCTTAACTCCTTTAGGAAGCCTCTAACACCTTTCCTTAACTGCTTTAGAAGCCTCTAGCACCTTTCCTTAACTGCTTTAGGAAGCCTCTAACACCTTTCCTTAACTGCTTTAGAAGCCTCTAACACCTTTCCTTAACTCCTTTAGGAAGCCTCTAACACCTTTCCTTAACTCCTTTAGGAAGCCTCTAACACCTTTCCTTAACTGCTTTAGGAAGCCTCTAGCACCTTTCCTTAACTGCTTTAGGAAGCCTCTAGCACCTTTCCTTAACTGCTTTAGAAGCCTCTAACACCTTTCCTTAACTGCTTTAGAAGCCTCTAACACCTTTCCTTAACTGCTTTAGGAAGCCTCTAACACCTTTCCTTAACTGCTTTAGGAAGCCTCTAACACCTTTCCTTAACTGCTTTAGAAGCCTCTAACACCTTTCCTTAACTGCTTTAGGAAGCCTCCTAACACCTTTCCTTAACTGCTTTAGGAAGCCTCCTAACACCTTTCCTTAACTGCTTTAGAAGCCTCTAGCACCTTTCCTTAACTGCTTTAGGAAGCCTCTAACACCTTTCCTTAACTGCTTTAGGAAGCCTCTAGCACCTTTCCTTAACTGCTTTAGGAAGCCTCTAGCACCTTTCCTTAACTGCTTTAGGAAGCCTCTAACACCTTTCCTTAACTCCTTTAGGAAGCCTCTAACACCTTTCCTTAACTGCTTTAGGAAGCCTCTAACACCTTTCCTTAACTCCTTTAGGAAGCCTCTAACACCTTTCCTTAACTGCTTTAGGAAGCCTCTAGCACCTTTCCTTAACTGCTTTAGAAAGCCTCTAGCACCTTTCCTTAACTCCTTTAGGAAGCCTCTAACACCTTTCCTTAACTGCTTTAGGAAGCCTCTAACACCTTTCCTTAACTCCTTTAGGAAGCCTCTAACACCTTTCCTTAACTCCTTTAGAAGCCTCTAACACCTTTCCTTAACTGCTTTAGAAAGCCTCTAGCACCTTTCCTTAACTGCTTTAGAAGCCTCTAGCACCTTTCCTTATCTCCTTTAGGAAGCCTCTAACACCTTTCCTTAACTGCTTTAGGAAGCCTCTAACACCTTTCCTTAACTGCTTTAGGAAGCCTCTAACACCTTTCCTTAACTGCTTTAGGAAGCCTCTAACACCTTTCCTTAACTCCTTTAGGAAGCCTCTAACACCTTTCCTTAACTGCTTTAGAAGCCTCTAGCACCTTTCCTTAACTGCTTTAGGAATCCTCTAACACCTTTCCTTAACTGCTTTAGGAATCCTCTAACACCTTTCCTTAACTGCTTTAGGAAGCCTCTAACACCTTTCCTTAACTGCTTTAGAAAGCCTCTAGCACCTTTCCTTAACTGCTTTAGGAAGCCTCTAACACCTTTCCTTAACTGCTTTAGAAAGCCTCTAGCACCTTTCCTTAACTGCTTTAGAAGCCTCTAACACCTTTCCTTAACTGCTTTAGAAAGCCTCTAGCACCTTTCCTTAACTGCTTTAGGAAGCCTCCTAACACCTTTCCTTAACTCCTTTAGGAAGCCTCTAACACCTTTCCTTAACTGCTTTAGGAAGCCTCTAGCACCTTTCCTTAACTGCTTTAGGAAGCCTCTAGCACCTTTCCTTAACTGCTTTAGGAAGCCTCTAACACCTTTCCTTAACTGCTTTAGGAAGCCTCTAACACCTTTCCTTAACTGCTTTAGGAAGCCTCTAGCACCTTTCCTTAACTGCTTTAGGAAGCCTCTAACACCTTTCCTTAACTGCTTTAGGAAGCCTCTAACACCTTTCCTTAACTCCTTTAGGAAGCCTCTAGCACCTTTCCTTAACTGCTTTAGAAGCCTCTAACACCTTTCCTTAACTCCTTTAGGAAGCCTCTAACACCTTTCCTTAACTGCTTTAGAAGCCTCTAGCACCTTTCCTTAACTGCTTTAGGAAGCCTCTAGCACCTTTCCTTAACTGCTTTAGGAAGCCTCTAGCACCTTTCCTTAACTGCTGTAGAAGCCTCTAGCACCTTTCCTTAACTGCTTTAGGAAGCCTCTGACACCTTTCCTTAACTCCTTTAGGAAGCCTCTAGCACCTTTCCTTAACTGCTTTAGGAAGCCTCTAGCACCTTTCCTTAACTGCTTTAGGAAGCCTCTAACACCTTTCCTTAACTGCTTTAGGAAGCCTCTAACACCTTTCCTTAACTCCTTTAGGAAGCCTCTAGCACCTTTCCTTAACTGCTTTAGGAAGCCTCTAACACCTTTCCTTAACTGCTTTAGGAAGCCTCTAGCACCTTTCCTTAACTGCTTTAGGAAGCCTCTGACACCTTTCCTTAACTCCTTTAGGAAGCCTCTAGCACCTTTCCTTAACTTCTTTAGGAAGGACTCCTAACACCTTTCCTTAACTGCTTTAGAAGCCTCTAGCACCTTTCCTTAACTGCTTTAGGAAGCCTCTAACACCTTTCCTTAACTGCTTTAGGAAGACTCCTAACACCTTTCCTTAACTGCTTTAGGAAGACTCCTAACACCTTTCCTTAACTCCTTTAGGAAGACTCCAAACACCTTTCCTTAACTCCTTCAGGAAGACTCTAGCACCTTTCCTTAACTGCTTTAGAAGCCTCTAGCACCTTTCCTTAACTGCTTTAGGAAGCCTCTAGCACCTTTCCTTAACTGCTTTAGGAAGCCTCCTAACACCTTTCCTTAACTGCTTTAGGAAGCCTCCTAACACCTTTCCTTAACTGCTTTAGGAAGCCTCTAGCACCTTTCCTTAACTGCTTTAGAAGCCTCTAGCACCTTTCCTTAACTGCTTTAGGAAGCCTCTGACACCTTTCCTTAACTCCTTTAGGAAGCCTCTAGCACCTTTCCTTAACTGCTTTAGGAAGCCTCTAGCACCTTTCCTTAACTGCTTTAGGAAGCCTCTAACACCTTTCCTTAACTGCTTTAGGAAGCCTCTAACACCTTTCCTTAACTCCTTTAGGAAGCCTCTAGCACCTTTCCTTAACTGCTTTAGGAAGCCTCTAACACCTTTCCTTAACTGCTTTAGGAAGCCTCTAGCACCTTTCCTTAACTGCTTTAGGAAGCCTCTGACACCTTTCCTTAACTCCTTTAGGAAGCCTCTAGCACCTTTCCTTAACTTCTTTAGGAAGGACTCCTAACACCTTTCCTTAACTGCTTTAGAAGCCTCTAGCACCTTTCCTTAACTGCTTTAGGAAGCCTCTAACACCTTTCCTTAACTGCTTTAGGAAGACTCCTAACACCTTTCCTTAACTGCTTTAGGAAGACTCCTAACACCTTTCCTTAACTCCTTTAGGAAGACTCCAAACACCTTTCCTTAACTCCTTCAGGAAGACTCCTAACACCTTCCCTTAACTCCTTCAGGAAGACTCCTAACACCTTCCCTTTACTCATTTAGGAAGACTCCTAACACCTTTCCTTTACTCCTTTCGGAAGCCTCCTAACACCTTTCCCTAACTCCTTTAGGAAGACTCCTAACACCTTTCCTTTACTCCTTTCGGAAGCCTCCTAACACCTTTCCTTAACTCCTATAGGAAGCCTCCTAACACCTTTCCTTAACTCCTTTAGGAAGCCTCCTAACACCTTTCCATAGCTCCTTTAGGAAGACTCCTAACACCTTTCCTTGACTCATTTAGGAAGACTCCTAACACCTTTCCTTAACTCCTATAGGAAGCCTCTAACACCTTTCCTTAACTCCTTCAGGAAGACTCCTAACACCTTCCCTTAACTCCTTCAGGAAGACTCCTAACACCTTCCCTTTACTCATTTAGGAAGACTCCAAACACCTTTCCTTAACTCCTTTAGGAAGCCTCCTAACACCTTTCCCTAACTCCTTTAGGAAGACTCCTAACACCTTTCCCTACCTCCTTTAGGAAGACTCCAACACCTTTCCTTTACTCCTTTCAGAAGCCTCCTAACACCTTTCCCTAACTCCTTTAGGAAGCCTCCTAACACCTTTCCTTAACTCCTTTAGGAAGCCTCCTAACACCTTTCCTTATCTCCTTTAGGAAGCCTTCTAACACCTTTCCTTATCTCCTTTAGGAAGCCTTCTAACACCTTTCCTTTACTCCTTTCGGAAGCCTCCTAACACCTTTCCTTAACTCCTTCAGGAAGACTCCTAACACCTTTACTTAACTCCTTTAGGAAGCCTCTAACACCTTTCCTTATATCCTTCAGAAAGCCTCCTAACACCTTTCCTTAACTCATTTATGAAGCCTCCTAACACCTTTCCTTAACTCCTTTCGGAAGCCTCTAACACCTTTCCTTATATCCTTCAGAAAGCCTCCTAACACCTTTCCTTAACTGCTTTAGGAAGCCTCTAGCACCTTTCCTTAACTCATTTATGAAGCCTCCTAACACCTTTCCTTAACTGCTTTAGGAAGCCTCTAGCACCTTTCCTTAACTGCTTTAGGAAGCCTCTAGCACCTTTCCTTAACTCCTTTAGGAAACCTCTAACACCTTTCCTTAACTGCTTTAGGAAGCCTCTAGCACCTTTCCTTAACTCCTTTAGGAAGCCTCTAACACCTTTCCTTAACTGCTTTAGAAAGGACTCCTAACACCTTTCCTTAACTGCTTTAGGAAGCCTCTAACACCTTTCCTTAACTGCTTTAGGAAACCTCTAACACCTTTCCTTAACTGCTTTAGGAAGCCTCTAACACCTTTCCTTAACTGCTTTAGGAAGGACTCCTAACACCTTTCCTTAACTGCTTTAGGAAGGACTCCTAACACCTTTCCTTAACTGCTTTAGGAAGCCTCTAGCACCTTTCCTTAACTCCTTTAGGAAGCCTCTAACACCTTTCCTTAACTGCTTTAGGAAGCCTCTAGCACCTTTCCTTAACTCCTTTAGGAAGCCTCTAACACCTTTCCTTAACTGCTTTAGGAAGGACTCCTAACACCTTTCCTTAACTGCTTTAGGAAGGACTCCTAACACCTTTCCTTAACTGCTTTAGGAAGCCTCTAACACCTTTCCTTAACTGCTTTAGGAAGCCTCTAACACCTTTCCTTAACTGCTTTAGGAAGCCTCCTAACACCTTTCCTTAACTCCTTTAGGAAGCCTCTAACACCTTTCCTTAACTGCTTTAGAAAGCCTCTAAAACCTTTCCTTAACTGCTTTAGGAAGCCTCTAACACCTTTCCTTAACTCCTTTAGGAAGCCTCTAACACCTTTCCTTAACTGCTTTAGAAAGCCTCTAACACCTTTCCTTAACTCCTTTAGGAAGCCTCTAACACCTTTCCTTAACTGCTTTAGGAAGCCTCCTAATACCTTTCCTTAACTCCTTTAGGAAGACTCCTAACACCTTTCCTTAACTGCTTTAGGAAGCCTCTAACACCTTTCCTTAACTGCTTTAGAAAGCCTCTAACACCTTTCCTTAACTGCTTTAGGAAGCCTCCTAATACCTTTCCTTAACTCCTTTAGGAAGACTCCTAACACCTTTCCTTAACTGCTTTAGGAAGCCTCTAACACCTTTCCTTAACTGCTTTAGGAAGCCTCTAACACCTTTCCTTAACTGCTTTAGGAAGCCTCCTAACACCTTTCCTTAACTCCTTTAGGAAGCCTCTAACACCTTTCCTTAACTGCTTTAGAAGCCTCTAGCACCTTTCCTTAACTGCTTTAGGAAGCCTCTAACACCTTTCCTTAACTCCTTTAGGAAGCCTCTAACACCTTTCCTTAACTGCTTTAGGAAGCCTCTAACACCTTTCCTTAACTGCTTTAGGAAGCCTCTAACACCTTTCCTTAACTCCTTTAGGAAGCCTCCTAACACCTTTCCCTAGCTCCTTTAGGAAGACTCCTAACACCTTTCCTTGACTCATTTAGGAAGACTCCTAACACCTTTCCTTAACTCATTTAGGAAGACTCCAAACACCTTTCCTTTACTCCTTTCGTAAGCCTCCTAACACCTTTCCTTAACTCCTTTAGGAAGACTCCTAACACCTTTCCTTTACTCCTTTCGGAAGCCTCCTAACGCCTTTCCTTTACTCATTCAGGAAGACTCCAAACACCTTTCCTTTACTCCTTACGGAAGCCTCCTAACACCTTTCCCTAACTCCTTTAGGAAGACTCCTAACACCTTTCCTTTACTCCTTTCGGAAGCCTCCTAACACCTTTCCCTAACTCCTTTAGGAAGCCTCCTAACACCTTTCCCGAACTCCTTTAGGAAGCCTCCTAACACCTTTCCTTAACTCCTTTAGGAAGGCTCCTAACACCTTTCCTTAACTCCTTTAGGAAGCCTCCTAACACCTTTCCTTAACTCCTTTAGGAAGCCTTCTAACACCTTTCCTTAACTCCTTTAGAAAGCCTCCTAACACCTTTCCTTAACTCCTTTAGGAAGCCTCCTAACACCTTTCCTTAACTGCTTTAGGAAGACTCCTAACACCTTTCATTAACTGCTTTAGGAAGACTCCTAACACCTTTCCTTAACTCCTTTAGGAAGCCTCTTAACACCTTTCCTTAACTGCTTTAGGAAGCCTCCTAACACCTTTCCTTAACTCCTTCAGGAAGCCTCCTAACACCTTTCCTTAACTCCTTTTGGATGCCTCCTCACACCTTTGCTTAACTCCTTTCGGAAGCCTCCTAACACCTTTCCCTAACTCCTTTAGGAAGACTCCAAACACCTTTCCTTAACTCCTTTAGGAAGACTCCAAACACCTTTCCTTAACTCCTTTAGGAAGACTCCTAACACCTTTCCCTAACTCCTTTCAGAAGCCTCCTAACACCTTTCCTTAACTCATTTAGGAAGCCTCCTAACACCTTTCCTTATCTCCTTTAGGAAGCCTTCTAACACCTTTCCTTATCTCCTTTAGGAAGCCTTCTAACACCTTTCCTTTACTCCTTTCGGAAGCCTCCTAACACCTTTCCCGAACTCCTTTAGGAAGCCTCCTAACACCTTTCCTTAACTCCTTTAGGAAGCCTCCTAACACCTTTCCTTAACTCCTATAGGAAGCCTCCTAACACCTTTCCCTAACTGCTTTAGGAATCCTCCTAACACCTTTCCTTAACTCCTTTAGGAAGCCTCCTAACACCTTTCCTTATCTCCTTTAGGAAGCCTTCTAACACCTTTCCTTTACTCCTTTCGGAAGCCTCCTAACACCTTTCCTTAACTCCTTTCGGAAGCCTCCTAACACCTTTCCTTAACTCCTTTCGGAAGCCTCCTAACACCTTTCCTTAACTGCTTTAGGAAGCCTCTAACACCTTTCCTTAACTGCTTTAGGAAGCCTCTAACACCTTTCCTTAACTGCTTTAGGAAGCCTCCTAACACCTTTCCTTAACTGCTTTAGGAAGCCTCTAACACCTTTCCTTAACTGCTTTAGGAAGCCTCTAACACCTTTCCTTAACTGCTTTAGGAAGCCTCCTAACACCTTTCCTTAACTGCTTTAGGAAGCCTCTAACACCTTTCCTTAACTCCTTTAGGAAGCCTCCTAACACCTTTCCCTAACTCCTTTAGGAAGCCTCCTAACACCTTTCCCTAACTCCTTTCGGAAGCCTCCTAACACCTTTCCTTAACTCCTTTAGGAAGCCTCCTAACACCTTTCCTTAACTGCTTTAGGAACCCTCCTAACACCTTTCCCTAACTCCTTTAGGAAGCCTCCTAACACCTTTCCTTAACTCCTTTCGGAAGCCTCCTAACACCTTTCCTTAACTCCTTTAGGAAGCCTCCTAACACCTTTCCTTAACTCCTTTAGGAAGCCTCCTAACACCTTTCCTTAACTCCTTTCGGAAGCCTCCTAACACCTTTCCTTAACTGCTTTAGGAAGCCTCTAACACCTTTCCTTAACTGCTTTAGGAAGCCTCCTAACACCTTTCCTTAACTGCTTTAGGAAGCCTCTAACACCTTTCCTTAACTGCTTTAGGAAGCCTCTAACACCTTTCCTTAACTGCTTTAGGAAGCCTCCTAACACCTTTCCTTAACTGCTTTAGGAAGCCTCTAACACCTTTCCTTAACTCCTTTAGGAAGCCTCCTAACACCTTTCCCTAACTCCTTTAGGAAGCCTCCTAACACCTTTCCCTAACTCCTTTCGGAAGCCTCCTAACACCTTTCCTTAACTCCTTTAGGAAGCCTCCTAACACCTTTCCTTAACTGCTTTAGGAACCCTCCTAACACCTTTCCCTAACTCCTTTAGGAAGCCTCCTAACACCTTTCCTTAACTCCTTTCGGAAGCCTCCTAACACCTTTCCTTAACTCCTTTCGGAAGCCTCCTAACACCTTTCCTTAACTCCTTTAGGAAGCCTCCTAACACCTTTCCCTAACTCCTTTAGGAAGCCTCCTAACACCTTTCCTTAACTCCTTTCGGAAGCCTCCTAACACCTTTCCTTAACTCCTTTAGGAAGCCTCCTAACACCTTTCCCTAACTCCTTTAGGAAGCCTCCTAAGTCCCTGTTGCTGATCTTGGGATTGAGCAGAATCCTGGATCAGAGGATTTGATGGGCTTGTGCCACCTGCTGGCCAGTTAATGTCACAACACCAGGTGCTGTAAGCTTTTCCTTGTGTCACCAGAGGGCGCCACCTGGCCACAGTCAAGCTTCCCCATCACATTGGGACTGATCCATCATGACTGTGGAAAGTCTCTCCTTTTGTACTTGAACTCACTGGCTTGAAATGTGTAAATACTGTTGATATTGTCACGACGGGCTCCAGGAAGTGACAGGGAAGCAGGCTGCTTGCAGTGAAGGTGGTTTTATTGACAAAATGTACATGAATTAGAGAGAAAGAAGAAAAAAGCAGCAGAGTCTGAATGCAGGCAGCAGCTTTTGTCGTCCTCTGGCCATCAGCAGCTCTCACAGCTGAATCCACTTGGCTTTAATCAGCCAGCCTGAGAGAGACATGGGGCGAGTCCCTACCGTGGGCGTGGCCTGGACACAGGAGGAGGGTCCCTACCATGGGCGTGGCCTGGACACAGGAGGAGGGTCCCTACCATGGGCGTGGCCTGGACACAGGAGGAGGGTCCCTACCGTGGGCGTGGCCTGGACACAGGAGGAGGGTCCCTACCATGGGCGTGGCCTGGACACAGGAGGAGGGTCCCTACCATGGGCGTGGCCTGGACACAGGAGGAGGGTCCCTACCATGGGCGTGGCCTGGACACAGGAGGAGGGTCCCTACCATGGGCGTGGCCTGGACACAGGAGGAGGGTCCCTACCATGGGCGTGGCCTGGACACAGGAGGAGGGTCCCTACCATGGGCGTGGCCTGGACACAGGAGGAGGGTCCCTACCATGGGCGTGGCCTGGACACAGTAGGAGGGTCCCGACCGTGGGCGTGGCCTGGACACAGGAGGAGGGTCCCTACCGTGGGCGTGGCCTGGACACAGGAGGAGGGTCCCTACCGTGGGCGTGGCCTGGACACAGGAGGAGGGTCCCTACCGTGGGCGTGGCCTGGACACAGGAGGAGGGTCCCTACCATGGGTGTGGCCTGGACACAGGAGGAGGGTCCCTACCATGGGCGTGGCCTGGACACAGGAGGAGGGTCCCTACCGTGGGCGTGGCCTGGACACAGGAGGAGGGTCCCTACCGTGGGCGTGGCCTGGACACAGGAGGAGGGTCCCTACCATGGGCGTGGCCTGGACACAGGAGGAGGGTCCCTACCATGGGCGTGGCCTGGTCACAGGAGGAGGGTCCCTACCATGGGCGTGGCCTGGACACAGGAGGAGGGTCCCTACCGTGGGCGTGGCCTGGACACAGGAGGAGGGTCCCTACCGTGGGCGTGGCCTGGACACAGGAGGAGGGTCCCTACCATGGGCGTGGCCTGGACACAGGAGGAGGGTCCCTACCATGGGCGTGGCCTGGACACAGGAGGAGGGTCCCTACCATGGGCGTGGCCTGGAGGAGTGGGAGGAGCAACTGGAGGCACATACAAAGCTCACCTTCCCAGCCAGGCACACTGGATGGTAGGGAGATGCACTATATATATATATATATATATATATATATATATATATATATATATATATATATATCTTGTACAGAACGTCCTGTGGGACTTCCAGATACAGACAGACAGGATGGTAATGGAGAACCAACCAGACATGGTGGTGGTTGATAAAGGGCAGAGGAAAGTCGTGGTGGTGGATGTAGCAATACCAAGTGATGGTAACATCAGAAAGAAGGAACATGAGAAACTTGAGAAATACCAAGTGTAACCCCTGACTCACGTTATGTAGGTACGTAATAATCTAAAGTATTGACCAGTTGCTAGGCTCGAAAGGATTACAATAGGAACTAAGTGAATGTGATGAAATGGCTGGAGACAACAAGTGAGTATGACAAAGAACTATTATTTAAAACACAACAATAAACATTTTAAATGTACAACAGTAGGCATAGCCGGCATATGCAACAAAAAGGAACATAAACCCCCAAGTCTTACTGAGCTCAGTGTATTTCAGTTTAGTCTTCTTTAGTCGTTTCGTCAAGTCAATGTGTTTGATTTCCTGTCCTTTAAGCGGCAGCTTAGGGTGTTAGCACTCTGCAAGGCATGAAGGATGGTTGCTCTTCAAAGTTCACTTCTGGGCACAGGCTCGCCATCTCCGTCCGGAGAACATCTAAGGTGGTTCCATCCAGGGTTTTCTTAACCGTGAAAAACTAGCCTGCACAACAATAATGTATTATTGTGTACAGCTGAACAAAAGTCCATTATCTAATCTCACTGCTATAGCTTTGCTTTTATCTTTTCTCATTACTGTTACAAAAAATACAGTAATAATTTACATGCATGTTTTTTCAATCAAAATATAATTTGTTAAAATACATGAAATAGTTTTTATCCATGTAACAATTCAATGAATCTCTCTTTTTATCCTTTTTGAGAATTATGACATTAAATAGATCATACAATACAATATTCTCCTATAAAATAAACACATCAATCAGCAAAACCGCACTTGTGCTACTGGGTTTAACAAAACAGCACAGTTACTGCAGACTTTTTGCATAGAAAATAATCACAGTGTACATTGAACACAAAATAATAATGATGCTTAGTCAAAACAGTGTGAAAATAACCAAAAGTGCTTCCTTGCATGGTTATGCACCAACATATAAGTGGGTAGACACCATATCTTGCCCAAAAACAATGTTTTCATTGCTTTTTATCAGAAAAATACCACTCGCGATTAGCATTAGCATCGGCTAATATTAGCATAGCGCTAGCATGTTCATCTAACTCGCACATGGCATTGACTTACCAAGATGAGGTACCAGAGGAACAAGCAAGGAACGCCACGGCACAGCCTCTCCAGCTTGTGCTCCTTCCACTTAATGCAACAAATAAACCAAATTCACTCAAGGATCATGTAAATATATTTACATCACTGTTTTTTCCAATAAAACTCACCAGACGACCCAAAATGTTTTGCTCGGACCGTCTACAGCCTGTCTCTCTCATTCCCAGAGTGCAAAAAGGCCGATAAACTAGTGCTTTAGTCCGCAGCTCGGGAGGCGGGGCTAATATTATCTTCAACAAATCACAAGGTCACGATCACCCAACGTGACCGTCAAAACAGGAAAATAAAGTTTGAGCGAGGGGATCACACTTCCTCTTTTCAAAATAAATCATTTTCAAAATAAAAGTACACAAATGTAAAATACAACAAAACGAAGAGAAAATGACCCATTTTCTCTACTGGGTTACACAAGGGCTCAGAGAGGACCAGGACCCTCAAGCTCCCAGGCCTCTGGTAGAGGACCAGGACCCTCAAGCTCCCAGTCCTCTGGTAGAGGACCAGGACCCTCAAGCTCCCAGGCCTCTGGTAGAGGACCAGGACCCTCAAGCTCCCAGGCCTCTGGTAGAGGACCAGGACCCTCAAGCTCCCAGGCCTCTGGTAGAGGACCAGGACCCTCAAGCTCCCAGGCCTCTGGTAGAGGACCAGGACCCTCAAGCTCCCAGGCCTCTGGTAGAGGACCAGGACCCTCAAGCTCCCAGGCCTCTGGTAGAGGACCAGGACCCTCAAGCTCCCAGGCCTCTGGTAGAGGACCAGGACCCTCAAGCTCCCAGGCCTCTGGTAGAGGACCCGAGCTTGGAATAGAAAAACAGGTGACCGCCCGCGGAGGGCGAGAGGGGAATTATTTTTAAATGATATATATATATATACCACCTCTAGATGTCACTGTAGATGTGACTTGGAATGATTCAATGATAACAGGGAAATTCCTTTTAATATCAGTCTGAAATCAGAGTAATTCAAGCCCAGAAAAGCTTTCAGAGGCTCTTATTTTCATATACCATATCCTGATCTGGCCTATTATCAATCTGAAGTTAAATGAGCTATTGTTTCTAGATAATCTAATCTAATCTAATCTAATCTAATCTAATCTAATCTAATCTAATCTAATCTAATCTAATCTAATCTAATTCTGAATTATGCCATGATCGACTATTCTGTTGAGCCTTTAATTTGAATAAAGTGATGAGAGTGGGTTTATGTCTATAGTATTATAATAACATTAATAATTTACTGACTGACTACTTTTAATATGTATCAATGATTAATTTATTTTATTTGTTGTTGTGTATTATTATTAGCCGTAGTATTAATTTATGTTATATTAATTATCTTATTGAAGGCGAGATCTCGTTCATTGAAATATCACTTTTATTTTGAAATCCATTTGCGAACGCTTTTACTGTAGTGTGTATCGGCGTACTGCTAAATCGATGGGGCTGCTTGACGTCCTTTTCCGAAGTGAGGCTGGCTTCACACCAGTCCAGAGGTCTGGTTGTGCTTCCTGAAGCTAACTTCAGTCCCTGTGGAGAACCGACTTTCACACCTGAAACCACAGTTGTTCCTCCTCTCTCCTCTTTTCTCTCTCTTCACTAACCTGACCTCGGGAGCGCGCGCCCCGCGCACGCCCACCACCCGCTGGGTATCTAGTCTCAGTTGGAGAAACACACACATAGCCACATTTAGCATCCGAACCGCTAACTTGTGCCGCTAAACCTCCTCCTCACGACCACCAGAGTTCTAACTGGATGTTCCGACATCCAGCTAGAACTCTGACTCAGAACCGGACTGACAACGCCGTCCGTTCGTCACGTGACCTCAGAGAGCGTCTGCGGTCGCCTCAGAAACCCGAGGGTAACTGAGCCGCCATTTTGGTTCCTTGTAAACAACACTCGAGCCGCCATCTTGGATGAGGATCCAACTCACTCATCACTCGGTGGATGTTTAAGGCCACAACAGCCACTCTACTGACTCTCCAAGATCCGCCGCCACCTGGTGGACACTCCTGGTCATTACATCCCCACTCAGCCTCTCCGACTCACGCACACGCAAGCACACACACAAATACACACACAGACACGCGAGCACGCGCACAGACACACATACACACACACACACCACACACACCCTCCTTTGTACACAGTGTTGATGTTTAGTAGATTATATCTCTGTGTTTGATGACGTTGTTACTTAATTGTATTGATTTATGAGATGATTTCTGAATTATTTATGAATTAATACATTTGTGAAAATAAACACCTGTTAGTTGAATTGATGGATTCCTGGTAATTGTAATAATTGTGCCTGCCTCTTTAAGAGGCGTCTCACAATTATTACAATCCTGGGAAAGCGAAAAAAAGTGAAAAAAATTCACACAAAATCACACTTTTTCCACGCCACATCACGTCGCCAAATCTTCAGCTACAGACTCCAACTCTGGAACTCTTAAAACGTTGCCGCACTTGTCCTCTATTCAGATATGTTCTCGGAATTTCCAAAAGTTTCACCAATTTTACATTGTGAGCCTTCAAATGTCATCAACTTTTCCCTCCTTTTTCCAGTTTTGTATGGGTGTGTATGTGAAAAGTTAGAGTGACAAGATTTCGGTCAGAGGGAGAGAAACTGCCGTTTTACAAACAAAAAAAAGTTTTTATCTCGTCGCCACAGACACATTTCTTCGTCTTTCTCAACATATTATACATCAAAATGTAGCCACAGGCCTTGTGCTTCTCACGAGGGGACACTTTTGTCTCAGAGAGACACGGTTCTCCCTCCAGGGGACTTAATTGACAGGGAGCACAGGATTTTCTGTAACCCGCTCCTATGTATTTTGGGGAGACGTTTTCTCCCCAAATCCCCAAAGTTCAGCCATTTGTTTCAAGTCCTCACGGGGAGACGGAACCTCGTGAGGACACGAAAACCAAACCGCACATCCTTCAACTTCTCCCGACGCCCACGGTGAAGGAATTTTTCACCCAAGTGTCACGGTTCTCCAACTATAAGCAGTTGTTCGGGACCTGCGTTTGTGCTTTTTTGCCTCTGTGGGTGACTCAGCAAACTCCATTTCACACAAGCTGCACCTAATCAGGATGACGTCACAGACTCAAGCAGCAAATCTGTCTGGCAACACACACGGCTCCTCTGATTGGCTGGACCAGTAACATGATGGTTGACCACACAGTGCTCACACATATACAGTATCTGAGGCAGCATACTTTTCAATGCATTTTAAGGCTGATGCTAATGCCTTAGCATCAACACTTGTTAGCATGCCAATTAGCATGCTAACAAGTTTGTTCAATTGAGATGAAATTTGGAGGGTGGCCTCGTGGTGGCGCTGCGATCGAGAATTACTAGCTGACCACATGGTTTCCACGCACTTAAATCGCTGTTAGCTGTTAGCATCACATGCTAGCAAGTTTGTTCAAATGAGCTGAAATTTGGAGGGTGGCCCCGTGGTGGCGCTGCAATCGAGAATCACTAGCTAATGACATGGTTTCCACGCACTTAAATCGCTGTTAGCTGCTAGCATCGCATGCTAAAAAGTTTGTTCAAATGAGCTGAAATTTAGAGCGTAGCCTCGTGCTGGCGCTGCGATCGAGAATCACTAGCTAATGACATGGTTTCCACGTATTATTGACCCCGCCGCGGCCTCGCTCGGCAGCAGGGGGCGGCAGGTGGCAGGCACAATAAAATTTCCGCGGGAATTTTCTAGTATTTCATTATTATTTGTGTTGTGGATAAAATTAAGAGCCTGTAGCTTTAAGGAGTTTAAGTTTCGTTTCTAAGGCTCGGAAGTTTTAGGAGCGCAGTGACGGGGATGACTTGTATGGAGGAGCTCACGGTTTTTCTGACCGTGTTTGGATCGTG
The DNA here is from genome assembly GCF_963422515.1 of Blennius ocellaris. Lineage (NCBI taxonomy): Eukaryota > Metazoa > Chordata > Actinopteri > Blenniiformes > Blenniidae > Blennius > Blennius ocellaris. The sequence goes on along the minus strand of NC_137651.1, from coordinate 340,175 downwards.
TTAGTACCGTGTTAGTATTGTGTTAAGACCGTGTAGGAACAGTGTTTGGCTCGAGGACCGTGTGGAACAGGTGCTTGTCTTTTTGTATTTTTGTATTTTTGACGAATAAATAACATAAAAGAGAGACCATTGTGGAGGACACACTTTTTTAAACACGCGTCAGCCATAAGCTCCGGTGGATAGTGGAAGGTTTTATTGGGAAACCTACATTTTAGTCAGAAAAACGTCTTGTCTTCTCCGTGTGGAAAGGACAGGACTCGTGGAAAGTGGAAACGGCTTCTGTGGACAACGTGACAGCGGGAGCACGCTGACGAAAGCGGGCGGATTATTGATTTTTTGCCCACGTGGATCAGGAAAAAGTAAACAGCAAGGTAAGCAAGCCAGCTAACGTTGCTATTTCTTGTCAATTGGACATTATGGAAGAACACTATGAGGAGTTAGTGTGTGGAAAAAGAGAACCGAAGATGACAGAAAGGGCTGTCGGGGAAAAAGTGGATCGATTAACTCAATCGAGGAAAGCTAAAGCGGGTCATCTAACTAGCCAAGCTAACGAGATTAAGCGGCTAATGGAAGACGATGCTAACGTAAACACAGTGAAACAGAAATTACGACTGGGTTATCAAGTCTCGCTAGAGGAATGGTGCAAGACAAATGATGATTTAACAAAGTTGCTGTGTGAAGAAGAACTCGAGAAGGATCAGAGTTCATGGTTTGAGCCTAAATTAATGGACATTCGTGAATTTATGCAACATGTGGAGATGTGGATAAAGGCAGTGGATGATCGTGCTAAACAAGCCAAGGAATGTGACGCGGACATTCAGCCAGCAGACAGTGTATCGATGGCTTCAGCTGCTCAAAGCTGTAGGAGCAGACGGCGTGGTTCAGGTGTAGGGAGCAAGGTGTCCACCGCCTCCTCTGCGCGCCTAAAAGCTGAAGTAGAGAGAGCCCAATTACTTGCAAAGGCTGCAGCTCTTAAACAAAAACAAGATATTGAACGTCAAGAAGCTGAGCTGAAAGCAAAAAGAGAAGCTTTACATCTACAAACTGCCATTGCAGCCTCTGATGCTAAGCTCAAAGTTTTAGAAAATTACGAGAATGAACACCAATCACATGTAAGCCAAGAGGGTGGCTGGACTATGCAGTCTGGATACTTACCATTACCTGTGAGTCAAAATCCAGTTAGCGACAGGAGGAATGGGCATGGTGAGTTCAGGCCACTGCAACCTCAACTTACCACATTTCAACAGTCCACAGGTGATCTTGTGACAGGAGATCGTACCGTGGAGACTCTCTGTAGTGTTATGGCAAGGCAGAACAACATAACAGAGCTGATGGTAAAACAACAGAGAATGATGACACTGCCGCCATTAGACATCCCTACTTTCAGTGGCGATCCTCTCGATTATAATTCATTTGTTAGAGCCTTTGAGCATGGCGTAGAATCACGCACCGAAAGCCTTAAAGACCGTCTCTACTACTTGGAGCAGTTCACTGATGGACAGCCAAAGGAGCTGATAAAGAGTTGCCTTCACATGAAACCAGATGCAGGCTACCAAAAGGCCAAACAGCTGCTAAAAGAGCATTTTGGAAACAATGATAAAATCTCTGTAGCCTACATGAACAAAGTGTTGGACTGGACACCTATCAAGCCGGAGGATGCAAAGGCTCTGAACGCCTTTTCACTCTTCCTGACAGCATGCTGCAACACCATGACTGAGGTGAGCTACATGGAAGAGCTGGACAATGTTGCAAACTTGAAGGCTATTGTTGCAAAGCTTCCATTCAAGCTGCGTGAAAGGTGGAGAGGTGTTGTGTGTCGCATACAGGAGGAATGTGATAGAAGAGTCAAGTTTAAGGATTTAGCAGACTTTATTCACAAACAGGCCAAAGTTGCTCTTCACCCAGTCTTCGGTGATATAAAGGATAACATGTTGGCTAAAACATCCTTAGCTAAACAAAGCAACCAGAAAGAGCAGAAAAGAGGCATATTCAGGAAGTCTTTCACCACAAGTGCTGTAAAGCTGGAACAGAGGGATGCAGAGCAAGTGGAGCATTCGGCTCCTGCTTCTCCAACAACACTGGTGTGTCTCTTCTGTAAAGGTGAGCATGTCCTGGATACTTGTGACAAGCTTAAAGGCAAGCTTCACAAAGAGAAATTGGAATTCTTGAAAAGCAAGGGACTTTGTTTCAGCTGTCTCAAGTATGGTCACATGAGTAAACTATGCAAAGCAAAGGTGAGCTGTGAGGTGTGTTCTTTAACACATCCCACACTTCTGCACATCAAGAAAAAGGATGTAGTTGCTGATGCTGAGAAAAGAAAGATTAACAGTGATGGTCAGACAGTGTTGAGTGCATATGTCTGTGCTCAGTCCGAGGGTCATGAGCTGACTGGGGCCGGTGAGGACGACTGCACGCTCGCAATTGTTCCCGTCCAAGTCAAGTCAAAGTGTGGAAATGAGATAGTGCGGACGTATGCCTTCCTGGACCCGGGAAGTTCGGCTACATTTTGTACCGAGGCACTGATGAATGAGTTGAAACTTAGTGGACGAAAAACGGACATGCTGCTGAGAACCATGAGTGAAGAGAAACCTGTCAGTACTTATGTGGCATCCGGTCTGGAGGTCAGTAGTTTGTCAGGTGATGAGTTTATTGATCTTCCAGATGCTTTCACGTACAAGGTGGCCTCACCTTAAAGAAATACATCTGCCTCAGATCAAAGCTGACGTTGGATTGCTCATTGGAGCAAACGTGCCAAAAGCTATGGAGCCGTGGGAAGTAGTGAGCAGCGTTGGTAATGGACCATATGCTATACGAACCATGCTTGGCTGGACTGTGAACGGGCCTTTGAGGGAAAGCTGCAGTTGGACAGATAAAAGGAAACCTACCAAGGCCATGGCGAACCGCATATCGGTGGCCTGTTTGGAGAACTTGTGGCTTCAACAGTTTCAGTTGGATTTCCCAGAGGGAGGAAAACATGATGAAGTGGAAATGTCTAGAGAGGACCACCAGTTCATGGACATGGTCATGGAATCCGCTACACTGGTTGATGGCCACTATGTCATATGTTTGCCTGTGAAGAACAGAATGGTCAACATGCCAAACAACAGGATAATGGCTGAGCAGCGAGCACAGAATTTAAAGCGGAAATTTATCAGAAATAGCTGCTTTCTCAAAGAGTACAAAGATTTCATGGATGACATCCTTCAGAAAGGCTATGCTGTGCAATTGTCAGGTGAAGAGCTGACGTATGAGGAAGGTAAAGTGTGGTACATCCCGCATACTGCTGTGTATCACCCCGTGAAGCAGAAATTGAGAGTTGTGTTCGACTGTGCAGCTTCCTATCAGGGAACGTCGTTAAATGACCAACTCTTGCAAGGCCCTGACGTAACCAGCAGCCTGATTGGTGTTGTTATTAGATTCAGACAAGAACCTGTTGCGATTATGTTGAAGGAATGTTCCACCAGGTTAAAGTGGCTGATGAGGACTCCAACTTGCTGAGGTTTCTTTGGTGGCCAGGTGGAGATTACAATCAAGCTCTGGCTGAACACAAGATGACAGTACACCTGTTTGGAGCCACTTCCTCACCCAGCTGCGCCAGTTTCGCACTGAGGAAGTGCGCTGAAGACCAGAGTCAACAGTTCAGAGCTGAGGTGGTACAGACAGTCCTACAAGAATTTTTATGTCGATGACTGCCTCAAGTCTGTCGCTACAGAAGAGGAAGCCATAATCATGTGCCAAGTCCTCATGAGAATCTGCAGGAATGGAGGCTTTCGTCTCAACAAATGGGTGAGCAACAGCCGCAAAGTGCTCGATTCCATCCCAAAGTCTGAATTGGCGAAGGAGGTGAAAACCTTGGACCTTGATCGGGATGAGCTTCCAATGGAGAGAGCCCTGGGTCTCAATTGGAGCGTGGAGTCCGACACGCTTAAGTTTAAAATCACCATCAAAGACCGCCCATTCACAAGAAGGGGACTTCTCTCAGTAGTTGGATCAGTATATGATCCATTGGGCGTGCTGGCACCTGTGGTTTTGCCAGCAAAGACTATTCTGCAAGATTTGTGCAGGTTGAAGATTGGGTGGGACGACGACTTACCTGAGCACATCAAAAAGAGGTGGTGCGACTGGTTAGCTAGTCTTCCTGCTTTAGAGCACTTCAGTTTTCCCAGATGTCTAAAGCCTGAAGGATTTGGACATTGCGCAGTTGCACAATTGCATCACTTTGCTGACGCAAGCGAGTATGCATACGGATCAGTCAGTTACCTTCTCATGCGGAACACAAGTGACCAACTGCATTGTGCATTCATGATGGGCAAGTCCAGGGTGGCACCTCTCAGGTCGCCTACCATTCCACGGATGGAGCTGACGGCGGCCACAGTAGCAGTGAAAATGGATGGCGTCTTGAGAAGAGAGTTGCAATGTGACCTTGCACAGTCAATTTTTTGGACCGACAGTACAGTCGTACTGAAGTATCTGCAAAATGAGACGACACGTTACAGAACGTTTGTGGCAAACAGAGTGTCTGCCATTATGAAAGGCTCTGATGTCGAACAATGGAGACACGTAGGCACCGACAAGAATCCAGCTGACTGCGCCTCTAGAGGGCAAAAGGTGGGTGACTTCATGAAAAACACAAGTTGGATTTCAGGTCCAGACTTCCTTTGCGGTCCAGTTGAGTGTTGGCCAAAGAGTCCCTTGAGCGATGCAGAAGTTGCTTTGGATGATCCTGAGATCAAAAGAGTTGCAGTAAACTCCATAGGTGTGGAGGAAAGTGTCACTCCGTTCAAGAAACTGATCCACTACTTCTCATCTTGGATGAAGTTGAAACGAGCTGTGGCTTGGTTCTTGAAGCTTAAAGTTTTGCTTTGGAGTCTCTGTCAACGGAGGAAAGAGCTGTATGCAGCCAGTGAGGAATCCTGCTTGTGCAGTACACAGCAGTTAATCCAAAGCAAGATGGACACCTTTAAAGAAAGCTACAAGAGCACACACATTTCAGTGGAAGACCTGGATAAGGCGGAGCTTCTCATCATTAGATTATGTCAGAAGGAGAAATTCTCAGAAGAGATTGGAGCTCTGAACAAAAGACAAAATGTGAAGCGCAGCAGCCCCTTGTATAAGCTGAACCCCATACTTCAAGACGGTGTGCTGCGAGTTGGTGGAAGACTGAGTCGGGCAGCTATGCCAGAGAACAGCAAGCAACCTGTCATTCTGTCCAGAGATTTTCACATTTCGGGTTTGGTTCTCCAACAAATTCATAAAGAAACTGGGCATGGAGGACGCAACCACATGCTCTCTGAGTTGCGTCAGAAGTTTTGGATGACGAGTGCCAACACGGCTATCAGAAAGATATGTGGAAGGTGTGTGGTGTGTCGCCGCTTGCATGGTAAAGCTGGACAACAGCTAATGGCTGACCTTCCACTACAACGAGTGTTACCAGATGATCCACCCTTCACAAGAGTTGGGGTGGACTACTTCGGACCGTTCAAAGTGAGACGTGGGAGAAGCCTCGTAAAAAGGTATGGAGTCATATTCACTTGCCTAGCTGTGCGTGCAGTGCATATTGAGCTCGCCTCCTCATTAGATACGGATTCGTGTATAAACGCTCTCCGGCGTTTTATAGCACGGCGAGGACAAGTGGAAGAGATTCTCTCAGATAATGGGACGAATTTCGTTGGAGCAAGTCGTGAGTTGAAGGCGTCCATGGCTGACTGGAATTCCTCAGAGTTTCAGCATCTGTTCCATCAACACAAAATCAAATGGATGTTTAACCCTCCCGCCGCATCGCATCATGGAGGAACATGGGAGTGGCTGATAAGATCAGTAAGGAAGGTGCTGAACTCCACTTTGAAAGAACAGCTCATGGATGAGGAAAGCCTTCACACAGTGCTGTGTGAGGCAGAGGCAATCGTCAATGGCCGGCCTATCACGAAGGCATCCAATGACCCAAACGACTTGGAGGCGTTGACGCCTAATCATCTCCTGCTTTTGAAAACGAAACCAAGCTTACCTCCAGGATTGTTCGACAAGGATGACCTCTACACGCGGTGTAGGTGGAGGCAGGTTCAATACATGTCCAACCTATTTTGGAAGAGGTGGCTCAAAGAATACTTGCCTCAACTCCAAGAGCGTCAGCGGTGGGCCACAGCTTCCCGGAACTTCGCAGAAGGAGACGTGGTTCTGCTTGTGGACGACTGTGCGCCGAGGAATTCGTGGATTATGGGAAAGATCATCGAGATTGTTCCAGACAAGAAGGGTTTTGTTCGCAGAGTTCGGATAAAGACAAAGACTAACATCATGGACAGACCCATTACAAAGATCTGCCTGCTGGTGGAACCTGAATGAGCCAGTGGTAAAGACTGAGCTCCCACGATGAGCCACGTACTGGTGACCTCTGGCTCTTTCTCTTTCTGTCTGTCTCTTTCCTCTTTTTCTATCTTTCTCTCCACAGCTGATGAAGACAAGACGGGCTGCCTATGGACTTTGTATCTTTGTTTGAAGTTAATGGACAAAACAGTGGACATTTGCTATGCTTATTAACGGCGCTTTTCATGTTGGAAAGTTTAATGTTTGGCAGTGTGAATACTTGTTAATAATATTTGCTGTAAGTTTATATAATTGTGGTAATTGTTCTTAAAAGTTGCATCATCAGAACAATTAGGGGCCGGTAATGTAGGTGCCATATTAGTTATTAAGTATTTCATGGTCATTTCAGTTCATGGTACAATACATTTTGGATTTATATTAGTTTCATTATTTAATTGTATTTAAATGTGTTGATTTAAGTTGTAAAATATTAATATTTCATTATTATTTGTGTTGTGGATAAAATTAAGAGCCTGTAGCTTTAAGGAGTTTAACTTTCGTTTTTAAGGCTCGGAAGTTTTAGGAGCGCAGCGACGGGGATGACTTGTATGGAGGAGCTCACGGTTTTTCTGACCGTGTTTGGATCGTGTTAGTACCGTGTTAGTATTGTGTTAAGACCGTGTAGGAACAGTGTTTGGCTCGAGGACCGTGTGGAACAGGTGCTTGTCTTTTTGTCTTTTTGTATTTTTGACGAATAAATAACATAAAAGAGAGACCATTGTGAAGGACACACTTTTTTAAACACGCGTCAGCCATAAGCTCCGGTGGATAGTGGAAGGTTTTATTGGGAAACCTACAAAGTATGATGAATCAGTGTTATCTAGGGCACAGTACTTTTTGTGATTACATTTATGATATTGAAATGTACATATACTGACATTTCCTTCTTAAGCAAAGTTTCCCCTTTATCTGCAGTTTAATGTTTTAATTTTCCTTCAAATGTAGAATTTGGTTTGAAAGTGGAAAAGATCGAAGTGAGACAATGTCCCATTTAGAGTAGCTGAGAGAGGAACCTCATGGAGTGCTTTGATCTTTTTTCACTGAGTTTCCCCCCCAGTTATTTCCTGACCTGATCGATGACATCACAAAACAGAGTTAGCATTGATGAAAGGACTTGTCCTTTGATCACAAAGAAGATAAAAGCCAGAGTTAGAAGATAAAAGGCAGAGTTAGAAGATAAAAGCCACTTGGGCATTTCAATTCAGCTGCATTTGAGCATGTGATCAAAGGACATGTCCTTTGATCACAAAGAAGATAAAAGCCAGAGTTTCATTTCAGTTGAACTCAGCTGCATTCAGCCTTGGATGTCACTTGTTTCACTCCTGTTCCAGTCTGATTGTCAGTTCATCACCTGCCAGCGGTCGAGACACGTGAGAGCGATTCACAGAGATACTTAATCCACGACGAGATTCTTCACAAGGATTTACATCCCGACCATATTCATTGACATCAACACTGTGAGTTGAATGAAAAGAAGTACATTTTGCGAACTTACATGACTTATGGAAGGCAATTGTTTGGGGGGAAAAGATCATTATCAGTGTAGAATTACTGTGAGTGTGTTGCAGATTTTCTGTGAAAAATTAACAATATTTTCTTTTTAATATTTTCTTCAGTGAAGAAGAAGAATGAAAAATCTGACATTTCCACAGCTTCAGGAAATGGAGACTCAAGAGGGGCACATCCTCCAAGATGTGGTCCAGATTTTTAATGTAAGTTGTTGTTAAATATATTTTATCAGTCAGAAGTACTTCCAGTAGAACCTGTAATTCTGGATGTAAAAGAAATGAGAGGGAGATTGAAGACCACAATAACATTTACTAAGGTAGCATGAAAATAAACTTCAGCAGGTCTAATGATTGTCTTCCCTTGTGTTCTACAGTATATTTGTGTTGCGCCCACAATCAACCGACAGACACTGGTGGCAGATGTGATGCGAGTTGCAACAACTTATGTTAAAAATCTCAACGATCGCCAGCAGAAAATCAGCTGTCTGGAAAAACAGTTGAGTGACTTGCATGAAGAGATAAAATCCGGCAATGAGACAAACTATGAAGACAGTTTCACAGGTATGTGATTGTTGACATCATGAGTTTACATAAGGTTATTTTCTAACTCACATTGACGGATAAGCAACTTTCTCTCTTTCTTCACAGATGCTGAGTCATCCAACTGTTCTGAACACTCGGATAATGTGAGTTTTGACTTGATAAATATCAGTTAGTAGTTTATTACAAATTGCTGCTATAATAAGAAACCAATAAGTGACCAACTACATTTATGTCAAATTCTACATTCAAAACTCAAATTATTTTGTGAAATCTCAGGAGGATGAGAGCGACGACCTGATTGGCGCAACAATAGTGTCGCCCAGCGCTGAATATATGGTGCAGGACATAATGGGCAGTGGTGTATCTGCAGTCGTGACCCAGTGCCAGAAAATGCCGTCCAATGAAACAGTCGCTTTGAAAATGATTAAAGACGTGACGCACACCAAAATGGCAAGAGAGGAGGTGAGACAGTAAAACAGTCATTACCATTTCACTATTTGAAAAAATATGTGTATATATGATTTCACATGATATTGTGTGATTCCAGGCAAAGGCATTGGAATACCTGAAAGCTTTGGGCTGTGAGGATTTCAACATTGTGACCTTTAAGAACTCCTTCGTGTTTGACGATCATTTCTGTATGGAGTTCAAGCTGCTGGACCGCAGCCTGTTGGACTTCATCAGGGATAATTTGTTTCTTACACTGGATAAGATTCGGCCAATTTTACAACAGGTTTTTCTCTTCTGTACTTTCTCTTTTGTTTTATTTCTTGTTTTACATCTCTTGATTCAATGTTTTGGTATCATTTCCAGCTGCAACTTCCATAACATAGCTTCCTTTTTTAAAGTATAAGAAAAGAAAGATTGAAATCCACAGAATAGTAATTGCACTGGGTTTAAGGGTTGTAGACTCAATAATAATCTAACCCAATAATAATAATAATTGAAAAATTATAGAAAAAAAATCTAGAGGCTTTTGAAATGCATTTAATTTTTAGTCTTATGTCTTTTGTTCAGGCGGCCGTTGCTCTGCGTTTCCTGAAGCGAGCAGACGTGGTTCACACTGATTTGAAGCCAGACAATATCATGCTGGTCGACCGTTCTCTACATCCTCTGGAAGTTGAAGTCATTGACTTTGGCTTGGCCATCCAATATCCTGAAGAAATGACGGGATGCGGTTTCCAGGCTTTGTGGTACAGGTACGTGAACCAGATCTCTGGAACACATCTGGACCCGCACCATGAGCTAACTTCTCAGTTCATCAGACCACCTCTTCATCACCTTCCTGTGTTTGCGTCTATTTCAGGTCTCCAGAGATTGTGCTCGGAGCTCCTTTTGGCCACGCTATTGACATGTGGTCGCTGGGATGTATCGCGGCGGAAATGCTCATGGGAACTCCACTGTTTCCCACCGAAGATGAAAATGAACTGGTCAGTAATACAATTCAGACAGAACACAAATAATCATTCCAACCTCTTTGATAGCGAGTTGTAATAAGTGATTCATGTTACAGTTTGTAGTCAGTGGTTTTAAGCACTTTGTTGTTATAAAGGCAAACACCTTTTCAAAAGTCAAAGCACTTTGTGCATAAATGTGTAATACATCTTCTATTGAAATTAGTACATCTGTAAATTGTACATAATGCATAGAGCAATATTCATGTGTCTTTTTGAACGCATGCTCCAACACTGTGTTGTGTCCACAGATGGAATACATCGTAGGCCTTTTGGGACAACCATCAGATCAGTTGTTGGATAGAGGCATTTATACTGAGAAGTTCTTCGATAAAGGAAGTTCAGGAGGTCATCCCCGGGGTTGGACTTTAAAGGTACTATTCACTGTCTCTCTATTGACTGATCAGTGAATGTTGTGTATTTTCTATTGTCTTCTGAATCTGTTGAACTAACCAATTCATTCCTCTCTTCAGTTACCAGCTGAATATGGTCCTCACAACCCTTCAACAAAATGCGCCGACGAAGTGTTCAGGAATCTCTTTGATCATGTGAAGGTTTGTTTAATTTTTTTGGTAAAACATTTGTGTTACTGAACAAGTTTAGTTATTTTACTAAATTGTTTTCGCTTGCTTTTTCTGTCCCACTAGCCCCCTGATTCAGTCTACATAAAAGATCGCCAAGCTTTTGAGTGGGACCGGATGACATTCATTGATTTACTGGCCAAGATGCTCCACGTGGATCCTGCCAAAAGGATCACACCAGAAGAGATGCTTGCACATCCGTTCATTACCTTGAGCCATTTAGATAAACAAAGCCACCCCAGCTAGTAAGTGTCTGTGCAAGTTTTCAACATCATCGTGCAAAAGATATGTGAAGTTGTTAAGCTTAATAATTGTTTATCTTCCAGTGTGGAATCTTCACTCAGATGCATGAACGCCTACAACAACAAGTTCAAGTTTCTTGAAAAACAGCAAAATGCCCAGCGGCACTCGGAGGTTTGGGACGATTCAGAGACTGTCAACAGGTATTTGTCCAAATTTGAGCTCTCTGATGATTTTGAGTCTTTCAAACAAACAGACCGATACAATAGCTGCTGAGTTTGTGTGCAAATATTCAACATCATTGTGCTTTTGCAAGCTGTTGAGTGTAATGATTGTTTATCTTGTGAAATCTTCCAGCAATCACATGGTGATGTGTAACACTGTCACCTCTGATAAAGTGGAACATGATTGGCTTCCCGCCAGCACCACCGTGTCCACCAGCAACCACTTGACCAATGAGCATTATTTGACTGACCTGAGCAGGGAGGAGCAGGCCTCGACACAGGATGTCCTCAAGGAAGAAACGAGTTCATGTGATGAAATACACTTGGAGGTTTGGGACGATTCAGAGTCTGTCATCAGGTATTTTTCAACACTTTATCGCACTGAGGACTTTTAGTATTTAAAGACTAAACTGAAACTAACAATTTTCTTTCTTGCTTGTTGAAGATCACCACAAAGCAATGAAGAGGAGACACAGAGCACGACTTGTGACTGCTCTTCCCCCCTGAGTGAAAACATCCAATCCAACAATAACACAAGTAAGAACATCGATGACGATACAAGCTGTTGTGAACATAATTGAAAAATGACTGGATGAGTTGGATGGGCCTTATTTTACATATAGTTAATTAGATCGCTGCTCTAACCTTGGTTTAAGGGCTGTTTTACCTGCAGTGTTTAACACAACAAATGTCATTTTGTTTTTCAGATAGCAGACTTGGAAAACGAAATATGAGAAGAAGACAACAAAGAAAAGCGAAGAAACAAAACACAAAATCTTCTGACTGAAGACCCTGAGACCACGCCTCCCACCCTCCCCCACCAAAGCAAAATTAAATATCTATAAAAAAAATAAAATGTCAAAAACATCCAAATACTGCTGCTTGATGAGATTTGTTCGAGCCAGTGTTTTACTGCACCTCACCTGCAGACAGGAGTCACAGTGTTTTACTACAGCTCACCTGTAGACAGGAGTCACAGTGTTTTACTGCAGCTCACCTGTAGACAGGAGTCACAGTGTTTTACTGCAGCTCACCTGTAGACAGGAGTCACAGTGTTTTACTGCAGCTCACCTGTAGACAGGAGTCACAGTGTTTTACTGCAGCTCACCTGTAGACAGGAGTCACAGTGTTCTACTGCAGCTCACCTGTAGACAGGAGTCACAGTGTTTTACTGCAGCTCACCTGTAGACAGGAGTCACAGTGTTTTACTGCAGCTCACCTGTAGACAGGAGTCACAGTGTTTTACTGCAGCTCACCTGTAGACAGGAGTCACAGTGTTCTACTGCAGCTCACCTGTAGACAGGAGTCACAGTGTTCTACTGCAGCTCACCTGTAGACAGGAGTCACAGTGTTTTACTGCAGCTCACCTGTAGACAGGAGTCACAGTGTTTTACTGCAGCTCACCTGCAGACAGGAGTCAGTGTTTTACTGCAGCTCACCTGCAGACAGGAGTCACAGTGTTTTACTGCAGCTCACCTGTAGACAGGAGTCACAGTGTTCTACTGCAGCTCACCTGCAGACAGGAGTCAGTGTTTTACTGCAGCTCACCTGTAGACAGGAGTCAGTGTTCTACTGCAGCTCACCTGTAGACAGGAGTCAGTGTTCTACTGCAGCTCACCTGTAGACAGGAGTCACAGTGTTGTACTGCAGCTCACCTGTAGACATGAGTCACAGTGTTTTACTGCAGCTCACCTGGAGACAGGAGTCACAGTGTTGTACTGCAGCTCACCTGTAGACAGGAGTCACAGTGTTTTACTGCAGCTCACCTGTAGACAGGAGTCAGTGTTTTACTGCAGCTCACCTGTAGACAGGAGTCACAGTGTTCTACTGCAGCTCACCTGTAGACAGGAGTCACAGTGTTTTACTGCAGCTCACCTGTAGACAGGAGTCACAGTGTTTTACTGCAGCTCACCTGCAGACAGGAGTCAGTGTTTTACTGCAGCTCACCTGCAGACAGGTGTCACAGTGTTTTACTGCAGCTCACCTGCAGACAGGAGTCAGTGTTTTACTGCAGCTCACCTGTAGACAGGAGTCACAGTGTTTTACTGCAGCTCACCTGTAGACAGGAGTCACAGTGTTTTACTGCAGCTCACCTGCAGACAGGAGTCAGTGTTTTACTGCAGCTCACCTGCAGACAGGTGTCACAGTGTTTTACTGCAGCTCACCTGTAGACAGGAGTCACAGTGTTTTACTGCAGCTCATCTGTAGACAGGAGTCACAGTGTTTTACTGCAGCTCACCTGTAGACAGGAGTCAGTGTTTTACTGCAGCTCACCTGTAGACAGGAGTCAGTGTTTTACTGCAGCTCACCTGTAGACAGGACTCACAGTGTGTTACTGCAGCTCACCTGTAGACAGGAGTCACAGTGTTTTACTGCAGCTCACCTGTAGACAGGAGTCACAGTGTTTTACTGCAGCTCACCTGTAGACAGGAGTCACAGTGTTTTACTGCAGCTCACCTGCAGACAGGAGTCAGTGTTTTACTGCAGCTCACCTGCAGACAGGTGTCACAGTGTTTTACTGCAGCTCACCTGTAGACAGGAGTCACAGTGTTTTACTGCAGCTCACCTGTAGACAGGAGTCAGTGTTTTACTGCAGCTCACCTGTAGACAGGAGTCAGTGTTTTACTGCAGCTCACCTGTAGACAGGAGTCACAGTGTGTTACTGCAGCTCACCTGTAGACAGGAGTCACAGTGTTTTACTGCAGCTCACCTGTAGACAGGAGTCACAGTGTTTTACTGCAGCTCACCTGTAGACAGGAGTCAGTGTTTTACTGCAGCTCACCTGTAGACAGGAGTCACAGTGTTTTACTGCAGCTCACCTGTAGACAGGAGTCACAGTGTTTTACTGCAGCTCACCTGTAGACAGGAGTCACAGTGTTTTACTGCAGCTCACCTGTAGACAGGAGTCACAGTGTTGTACTGCAGCTCACCTGTAGACAGGAGTCACAGTGTTTTACTGCAGCTCACCTGTAGACAGGAGTCAGTGTTTTACTGCAGCTCACCTGTAGACAGGAGTCACAGTGTTTTACTGCAGCTCACCTGCAGACAGGAGTCAGTGTTTTACTGCAGCTCACCTGTAGACAGGAGTCACAGTGTTTTACTGCAGCTCACCTGTAGACAGGAGTCACAGTGTTTTACTGCAGCTCACCTGTAGACAGGAGTCAGTGTTTTACTGCAGCTCACCTGTAGACAGGAGTCAGTGTTTTACTGCAGCTCACCTGTAGACAGGAGTCAGTGTTTTACTGCAGCTCACCTGTAGACAGGAGTCACAGTGTGTTACTGCAGCTCACCTGTAGACAGGAGTCACAGTGTTTTACTGCAGCTCACCTGTAGACAGGAGTCACAGTGTTTTACTGCAGCTCACCTGTAGACAGGAGTCAGTGTTTTACTGCAGCTCACCTGTAGACAGGAGTCACAGTGTTTTACTGCAGCTCACCTGTAGACAGGAGTCAGTGTTTTACTGCAGCTCACCTGTAGACAGGAGTCACAGTGTTTTACTGCAGCTCACCTGTAGACAGGAGTCACAGTGTTGTACTGCAGCTCACCTGTAGACAGGAGTCACAGTGTTTTACTGCAGCTCACCTGTAGACAGGAGTCACAGTGTTTTACTGCAGCTCACCTGTAGACAGGAGTCACAGTGTTGTGATCACTTTCATCCCAGCGTTATTCTGTTGCTTCACTGTGGGAGAAGGAAGATCCTCCATGATGAGGTCGACCACTAACAGGGTCATGAGGGGGGGGAAGGGGGGGTGCCGTCATGTGTGTAAAGAAGATCGTTCTTCCAGAGGGGGGGGGGGGGGGGGGGGGGGTTGTACAGCGTTCTGAAGTCCAGAGGCTTTGCTCTCAGCTGCAGAAGTCAGCCTCAGGTTGGGAGTCCTGGTGAGCTGCAGGCTGGATGAGAACCAAGTTGGGTTGCAGCAAGATGAGGTGAACATCTGCAGTTGAAGAGGAAAGAAAAAGAAAAGGAAAGAAAGAGTAAGTCCAGGGATTTTCTGCTGGTCCAGCGAGGTTAGAAAGGTCCAGCCTGGTCCACATGTGTGACCACGTGGCTCTCTGCACCCCCCATGTGCAGCTCTGGATCTGGACTGATGAGAAACTGTCTTGAAGAGGGTTTGTTCTTTCAGTTTGCTGCTTTTCATACCTGTGCATGGTGTTCCTGCACCCTGCTGTGCTGTGCTGGCTTGAGCCAGTCAGAGCTGGTGATGGAGGCCTTGACCCCCTGTATTGTTCTGTACTGTAGTACATCTTGAAGATGTCACTGGTTGGTCTGGGTGGAGGATTCTCTCTAACAAAGTCAAAGCCTCTTTTGAATTTAATACAAAGGATCATGATTGATGACCAAAGGGCTCGTCCGGGAATTGAACCCGGGACCTCTTGCACCCAAAGCGAGAATCATACTCCTAGACCAACGAGCCCACATAGCCAAGAAGCTAAAGGACTCCAGTGATTGTCACAAAGCTGCAGGTTTGGATCATTTCCACACTTCAAGTCAGGACCAGTTTGGACTATGTATGTTCTCCTTGGCCCCGTTTCCACCACACAACAGTGCGGGGACGGAACGGAGCGGTACGGCAAAGCCAAACCGGAGCTCGGCTCCAGTACCCGTTTCCACCACAGAGAGGAGGTTAAAAAGTAGGCGGGGCTTAAGAGCTCCGCAGATATGTGACGTTACAACAGTCGTCTCTGCTTGGCTGCAGATCTGGATCTTATGAATCCTCTGTTGTTGTTTACATCCTCCACTTTGCACTTGTTGTTTAGTTAACTGTTCTTTTTGGCGCCACACGCACGGCGGCCGCGGGTCTGTGGTTTCTGTTCAAACATGAGGCAGAGGCGGTCAGGGTTCTATTCAACCGCAGTACTACATTGCAGGGTTTGCCGCTACATCTCCTGCGTTTGAACAGAAAACTAAAGGCTCCCGTGTGCACAACGCTCCCACGGCTGCAAACAGAAAGCTCCAACGCGATGCAAAGTCCCAAGCCTCACGACCAACATTAAAGTTGAGCAGCAAAGAAAAGAAAAGGGAAAAAAAATCTAAAACATAGTGCACAGCTGACCACACTGACAGCAGAGGAGTCATCCAGCCGACACATTAACATATTGAGGGCGTGTAGTAAATCACTGACCAATCAGCAGACAGCTCCTCTAACCCAGACCCGTTCCATTGTGCCGGGTACCCCAACGGAAGGGGAGCGGAAAAGCGGCCGCCTTTGGAGTGGATTGGAGAGGTTGTTTCCTCATTCCTGCAGTGGAAACGCGAACCGTGACGGACTATACCGGTCTATCCCCGCACTTTTTGTGTGGTGGAAACGGGGCTCTGGTCTGTGCCTGGGTTTTCTCCAGGTGCTCCAGATTTCCTGAAAACCTCAAAACATCTATTTCAGGCTCATTGGTGACTTAATTCCTGAATCTCAAAATATCAAAGAAACACATTTTAAACCAAAGTTGAAGTGTTGAAGTTGATTGAGGACAACTTGTGTCTGAAATGGAGGAAGCAAGTGTTCTTGTGGGTAATATGGGTGTAACGAACAGGAAGCTCGTTCCTTTATTTTGATGCACTCACAGCACTTTATCAGCACTTTATAATGTTCATCAGCACTTTAAGAAGCACACGGCACTTTAAGATAAAGATATTTGCACATATATAAATGAATTTGCACACAATTGTTGTTTTAACTTATTTATTGAATGGTCTGTTGTGGATAGGTCCGGCCCCCTGTGGAGAAACACAACAATGAATGGAGCAATGTGCAATATGTGTATTTAAGAATATCTTACTCTTTTAGTTGTTGATGTGTGTGCTGTGAATGTTTGAAGATGTGTGTGAGGAGTTTCCACTTACCTTGTCTTGTGTTCAGGCTGGTGTCCCAGTAAAAGATTCCCCCTGGGACGGACCATTGAAGAAGGTTCCGGGCTGAACCAAGAGGAGGAGCCAGTGGGGGTGTTGCACATAGTTTTAGTAGGGTTTAGGATTGAATTTACTATTTAGGGGTTTGGTTTTAGAGGTATTGGTTAATAGGAGTTTTGTTTCATTAAGTTATAGTTATGGTTTTGGTTTGGAGGATTTTAACTTAGTTTTTAGACACTAATGTTAACTTTTAGTACCTATGGAGTTTTAATGGTTTCACCCAGTTGAGGGCAGTGTATTTAAGGCGCCTTTTTACATCATTCACTGTTCTGCTGCTGGAGGAGACACACTCCTCAATCCTCCAAAGCATTTGTAGCACATTGTAAGTTTTTGTTTTGGGCACGTGTGAAAATAAAAGAAAGAAAGATGTGGACCACCTGCAAAGCTGACTCCTCCCTGATTTTACTCACGGCTCAAACCGCTCGCCAGCCATTCTGAGGCCATATCGGAGATCCCAGGTCTAACAATGGGACTAAGAGCTCTTTAAGATACGATGGATCCTGGTTGTTAAGAGCTTTAGAGCCTAAAGAAGGATTTTAAATTCTACTGTAGATTGAACAGGAAGCCAATGAAGAGAAGCTCATATTGTAGTGATGTGATCTCTCCTGCTGGTTCCTGTCAGGACTCTCACTGCAACTTTTATATCAGTTCAACACTTCTCATTTGTTTCTGCTCATCATGGAGTCGATACTGAGACTGATGACATCACTGTGATGTCAGAAAGTAGCTCTTGCCATGTTGCCATGGTAACTGTTGCATCATAGAATAAAATCACTAAGTGAACCCAAACCTCCGTTTCAAGGGTTTAGGTTGTTATATTGACTGAAATCAGGAAGTAACAAGACGCCACCATCCATCAAGCTCCTAATATTTTGGAAACTGAGTTGAGGAATTTCAAAAAACTTTCAGTGTTTCCACCCGGTTTTAAACAGGGGACCTTTTGCGGGTGACACAAACATGATAACCACTCCACTACAGAAACTCTGCTAGAGGTTAGCAGGGCCGTGTGAACACAGTTTACTACAAGCAGCAAGTCAATCCAGAGACTAGTCCTACTGACTGGACTGCTGCCAATGACACCATCATTGTTGATTGGACAGATGCTCAGTCTGTCTCGTAAACAGGAAGTCCATCCTGCTCACCGTGGAGAAGAGACTGTCTTCCATAATTAAGAGACAACACATTTTGTCCTTGTTGAAAAAATTAGTCCTTGTACTAATCGGTGGTTGAGGTTTTAGATTTGATAGTATTTTCCCTTATTTGTTATGTTTCTGCATTTGGGTTACCAGAGTCCTAAATGACTGTGTATCCTTCTTCCATTACAACCACCATCTCTGCTGAAACCCGGGATTGAACCAGGGACCTTTAGACCTGTTAGGGGTGGTTTTTCAAGAACATTTGGAAACTTAATATCAGAATCGCTGTACTTCACACTTTGAAGCATGAAAATATAAAATATGATCATAGATCAATAAAGAGACTCTCAATGTTGTTTGTAATCTGACAGTTATTATGTAAAACCAAGTAAATCTAACTTTCGACCCTGTGACAGTGACAGCCTGTAATGACACAGCTGATCAATCAGAAGTGTTAATAATGGAAACACAGAGAGAAGCCAGAACAGAGAGTGTGGATCACACTGAGTTGTGCAGCACAATCTGCACTAGTTCAGCTCCATGGACATTGATATGGATTTATCATTAAACAACAACCTGCTGATAATGTGGAAAACTCAGGTGAAGCGGAGCAACTTTGTTTACAAAGTTACTCAAAGTCAGATGATTATTATTGTTATAATTAGATAACACGAGAGGACGGTGGGCGTGGCCTCATGGGGTCAGGCTTGAGAAGACAGAGGAGGAAAACCAGAGCAGTCTTTGCCAAAGTTTGACTTTCCAACTAGGATTCGTCCAGTCGACATATTAAGATATTGAGGGCGTGTAGTAAACCACTGACCAATCAGCTCCTCAAACTCAGACCCGTTCCATGGTCCTGGTACCCCGACGGAGAGGGAGTGGAAAAGGGACTGCCTTTGGAGCGGTTGTTTCTGGAAAATCACAAATTCCTGCAGTGGAAACACGAACCGTAACAGACTATACCGTTCTATCCCAGTACTTTCTGTGCAGTGGAAACGAGGCTTTTGACACCCCTGCTCCACAGTGGTGACCTCTCCACTGGAAGACTCAGAAGAGAGAGCTTCAGATGTCAATCCTACCATTTTGTTCTTGAGGACACCACTGTCTCTGAAGGTGTGAGATGAGATGAACTAGAGAACCCAGAACGTCCTCGGCTACACGTGACCTGGGAGTTTTTAGGTCAGAATGGCCGAGAGGTCCAAGGCGCTGCTTTCAGGTCGAAGTCTCTTCTGGAGGCGTGGGTTCAAATCCCACTTCTGACAGTAGAGCATGTGTTTAAACATCCATGTGTGTACATGAACCTTTAAAGGAGTTATATTATACTTTCTCCCATGATGCCATGTGCCAGAGCAGAGCTTCCTCATTGTGCAAGGGTCAAAGAGAGGGTCTTCCTTAATTGTCATTAGCTGAACCCCCAACCACACTCTATACAGCTTGATTTGTGATTCTGTGACATCAAATGATATCGTCTCTTGACCTCCTCCAGGACTATTTTGCTCTTCCTTTTCTTCATCTTTTATCAGGATTTAGTGTCAAAGTGATCAACGGGTTGATTGAGATGCAAAAATATTGACGAAGCACATCTTGTGTTTTCAGTGTGGAAGTGCAGCTTGATGCTTTTTGTGTCTTTAGAACCAAGTCTTCAGTCTTCCTCCTCTTCAGCTCCACCTTTTTCCCTCACGTCTCCGTCCGTGTAGTCAGAAGAATTGGGAGGCACACGGAGCGGTGACGTCCACGTGAACAGGACTGCACTGAGGGGCGTGGCGGCTAAAATGATGTCATTTGGCTGCAGGAAGCCGTGAGGAGCTCGTGGCTCAGTGTTGTAGTTTCTTGGCCTACCCAGTTAGCATTAAGATAACCTAATGGCTATCATGCTAGCGATGCTAGCTCGGTTCCTTAAAGAAATGTGGCATTGGCAAAGAGCTTCGCTCTACCGAGTGTAGCTCTGGTTGGTAGTTTACTGATACTTTTTCACTCTTACTATTATTTTATTGACAGTTTTTTTACTATTATTAATACTTTATTGAAACGTCTTCACCCAGTACACAGTGGCTCACATAGCACACGTTAGCTCCCATACATAGTAGCATGTTCAAAATAACATGCTGGCATGTTAGCTTGGATGCATGGATGTATAAAGCACATCAAAACTTAAAGGAATAGTGTGCTATGAGTTTTACATGTGGACACTTTAGGACAGAATGACTGTGAGGTGAGCAGAAGCAGCTTTTCCATCAGAAGTCCAGTAAATGTGGTGAAACCATGGTGAGGCTCTCTCATGGTACTTCACACACTACATGATGGATATTTCTAACAACCAAGGGACTTGAAGCCTCCACCTTCTGTTCCGAAGTCAGATGCCTTGTCAGTATCATCAGCCAATCAGATTCTGATCCAGCCGGGGATGGAGCTGGTGGGGTTTGGAAGGCAAAGCCAAGCAGTTTCAGGGGTTTAGGTTGTTATATTTACTGAAATCAGGAAGTAACAAGACCCAAGACACAGTCCATTAAACTCCAAATATGTTAGAGGAGTTGAGGAATTTAAAAAACCTTCTGTGTTTCCACCCAGTTTCGAACAGGGGACCTTTTGCTTGTGAAGCAAACGTGATAACGACTACACCTCTGCTAGAGGTTAACAGTCATGTGAACACATTTGACTACAAGCAGCAACTCAATCCAGAGATTGAAGGTTTTAGGAAACAAGAAACGTCCTGAACCAGACTCTGCTGGTAGAAGTGGGATTTGAACCGACACCTCCAGAAGATACTGCAACATGAACACAGCTCCTTGGACCACTTGGTTTCCTCACTTGACTCGTCTCACTCTGTGAGGGAAAACTTGCTTTTGATGATCAAAAAGCTCCTCTGAGAACATCAGTCCTCATCACTTTCTGCAGAGGAACATAGAGAGTGAGCTACCAGCAGCTTCTCTCTGTGGAGGAGAACATCAGTCCTCACCTCCAGAGGAACATAGAGAGTGAGCTACCAGCAGCTTCTCTCTGTGGAGGAGAACATCAGTCCTCACCTCACCAAAAGTTCTCATGTTAGCTTAATGTTCCTGTCATGTGTGGTGAGTTCAGATGTCCTCGTCTGCTCAGAAGGATGAAAGGACCGCTCTGATCTGAGATCAGGGATATTCAACATGTTGGATGGTTTTGTCCAGAGTTCTCACCATGTGTGGTTTCCTCCGAGGGGAAGACCCTACCAGCCTGTTGACTGTGACGAGTAGCCAATCAGAAAGCCAGGTGACGTCGTGGCGCCGGACTGGAAGCAGGCGGGGAATCCAAAGATCAAAACAGTTGTCATGACGAACCAACGCCTCTCCTTTTAAAACGTGTCTTGTCAGAAAAAAAAACACACACCACAAATGATCACCATTGCATCGTCTTCCTCCGCCAGGTTTGTTGACTCTGGAATCACGTTTGATCTCCAGACGTTTTGCAAGATTTCCCGTCTGATCTGGGGACGTTCACCAGTTCAATGTGTTGGTGTGTTGATGTTGCTGAGTGGCTGCACACCACACTGTACCTCCAATACTGTTACACCTGGGACTATTTATCACCGTGTGTGTGCTGACACACACTTCTTTGTCTTTCTCAACATATTATACATCAAACTGTAGCTACAGGTCTTGTGCTTCTCACCAGGGGACACTTTTGTCTCAGAGAGACACCGTTCTCCCTCCAGGGGACTTAATTGACAGGGAGTGCAGGATTTTCTCCACCAATGTATTTTGACGAGTCATTTTCTCCCCAAATCCCAAAAGTTGGGACATTTGTTTCAAGTCCTCACGGGGAGACGGAACGTCGTGAGGACATGAGAAGCTCACTACACGTCCTTCAACTTCTTCTGACGCCGACGGTGAAGACATTTTTCAACCAAGTGTCACGGTTTTCGAACTACAAGCAGTTGTTGGGGAGCTGCGTATCAGCTTTGTAGCCCTGTTCTCATCCAGCCTGTCACAGAGTGACAGCAGAGGAGCTCCGTCTCCACGGCAACAGACTCACCTGCACTAATCAGGCTGCCAGCAGGCAAAGCCACGCCCACTTTTCAACTGTTATTTAACTGTCAGCTTTTTAAACTGTTTGAAACTTTCAACATTTTTCAAACTGGGAACTTTTCAAAATCTTTTTCAACTGTTTCAACTTTTTCACACTTTTCAACTTTGTTTTGAACCTTGACCTTTTAACCTTTTGAACATGTTTAACTTTTTGAAACTTTTGAAACTTTTTCAACTTTTTAAAAACTTTTTCAGCTTTTTTCAATATTTTTCAACTTTCTGTTTTCAACTTTGTTTTAAACCTTGACCTTTAAACCTTTTGAACATGTTTAACTTTTTGAAACTTTTTCAACTTTTTCAACTTTTTAAAAACTTTTTCAGCTTTTTTCAATATTTTTCAACTTTCTGTTTTAAACTTTGTTTTAAACTTTGACCTTTTAACTTTTTTCAAAATTGTATGTTCTTTAAATCTTTTTAAACTGTTTCAACTTTATCTTTTCATGCTTCATCAGTCTTCATCTCTCCTCTTCACCCTCTTATCTCTCCTCTTCACCCTCCTCTTCATCTATGTGCTTCATCTCTACTCTTCATCCTCTTATTCATCTCTCTTCTTCACTCTCTTCATCTGTGCTCTTCACCCTCCTCTTCATCTCTTCTTCACCCTCCTCTTCATCTGTGCTCTTCACCCTCCTCTTCATCTATGTGCTTCATCTCTACTCTTCATCTCTCCTCTTCATCCTCTTATTTATCTCTCTTCTTCACTCTCTTCATCTGTGCTCTTCACCCTTTTTAAACTGCCAGTCTTTAAACTCTTTCCTAAACTCTCACTCCAGACCAGAGACGGACCGGCAGGACAAAGCATTACAGTTTCCTGCAGCATTCACACTATCATGCATTCACACTATCATGCATTCACACTATCATGCATTCACACGGGAAATGCAGATTCTCTCGTCTCTGGATTGAGTTGCTGCTTGTAGTCAAATGTGTCACATGACCCTGTTGTCTCCAGCAGTGGACACTCCTGGCCCTTGAAAAGGAAAAGGAAAAGTTAGGAGGGACTTTTTGGACGTACATTGAGCCTTTGAATAAAGGTTTGAAAGCACTGAAAAATATCCACCATCATAACATGTAGAGGAAAGTCTCTCCTCTGTGATGGCCGGGAATCAAACCCGGGTCCACTGCTTGGAAGGCAGCTATGCTCTCCACTATACCACCATCACTACTTTGAGGAGCTTCACCTGTCAAAGATCATAAAGAATATAGAGTGATGGTGAAGAAGACCTGAAGACGTTTGTAGAATGGGACAGAATGTTTGATTCTATGAATACATATGAATGATATTGGATGAGGCCCTGGTGATGGAGTTGTCAGTGATATTATGATACTGAGGTCATGGTTGTATTAAACTGTGAACCCAGTGGCCTAATGGGCAAGGCACTGGCCTCCCATCTGGAGTCGAGAACTGAAGTGGACTGATCTGGTCTTGATTCAACCATGTTGTCACTAACATCTCACCACAGTCCCTCAAAGAACCATTCATTGAGCTTAAGGGTCTGGTGCTCTACCAGCTGATACATCCCTCCTGTAAAATACACTCAGTGGTAGTGTTGCGTCGAGCGGCGTTAAGCCAGCCCACATCTGGCCCCGTGGTCAGCCCACATCTGGCCCCGTGGTCAGCCCACCGTGCGCACCAGGGCTTCATTTAGGGTGGAAGCAGCTTCCGGGTAGAAAGTGATCAGCTGTTGGGAGGTGAAGAGCAGAAAAACCAAGTTGACTGCCGCGATGAAGGGATGGAACTGGTGAGCTGCACGGAGGATCACTCACCAAATAAGACTGGAGACGACTGCCGGTAAGAAGCCGATATCCGGCCTTTCCACACGGACACTTGGTGCATGTTGCGTTCGTGTGCGCTCAGAAATAGGAACTTTTTCCAACGCGCTCGTTTCACTTTAGGTGTGGACAGTGGCTGATCCAGCCTAAATGTTATTTATCTCACCGCGGTGTTGTTGTTGTTTGGGTTGTAAAGAGCTGCTACATCAATGTGTATATACAATATGTGGAATCTATTGTTAAACAAAATGAATTATTATGAATTGAGCCGCTGAAATGCACTTTAAAGAATGTCTTGTATATTTATATTACAGAAAATCTCATCATTATATTTTATACTGCTTAATGAATTAAATAGCATGATTATTTAGGTTAAATGATTAATTGAGAAATTGGTGATAACTTGACTGAAATAGTTTCTTTTAAAGTAAATGTATTTAATATATTGGATACTTGTTGAATTTACTAGAATTGTTATCCCATATTTCTGAAATATTGTTGATTGAAGCGTTTATTATATTTTGTATAGTTACACTGGTGTTTGTTTGTTTAAGGTTTTTCACCTGCACAAATAAATGAGGAAAAGAAATGAAAAGCCTCATCATTTGTGAGTGTGAGAGGCGTGCACACACAACGCCAGGACTTAACAGGTAGAGTCATGCTTTGCATGTATGAGGTCCAGGGTTCTCCAAGTTTTATGTCTAAATCAACAAGTAGATTAATATTGAGTTCGTGTCTCTTCATTGTTTTTAAATTCAACGTTTCTCCAGACAAACATCCTGCAGATTTCCTGTAAACAAACCATTACTATCATCACCATGAATATAATGATGTTACTTTCTTGTATTTCTGTATTTTCATTGATTTGATCATTAAAATGAGAATATGTGTTGAATTCAACTCTTTTGAGCAACTTTAAGGAATAGAGACATGTGATTGGTTAGAAGGGAGTAAGTCCCACCCCACTGGGGCACCACCAGCTAAACTGGAAATATCTAGTACCAAAATATCAGTCTCGTTTGTAAAAAGGGTTTTAAGTTAGTTCATATTCCATCATATAAAATATAACAATCTTAAATAACAAGGAAGGTGTGAGATTGTAGCTCAGACTGTTACAAACCAGGGAATTGTCAACAATAAATACACAATAATTACCAGGAATCGAGGAGGGGTGGAGGAGGAGGAGGAGGAGGAGGAGGAGGAGGAGGAAGCATGAGGAGGAACAAGAGGAGAAGGAGGAGGAGCAGGAAGGAGGAGGAGGAGGAGGAGGAAGCATGAGGAGGAACAAGAGGAGAAGGAGGAGGAGGATGAGCAGGACCTGGAAAGAGGAGGAGGAGCAGGAAGAAGAGGAGGAAGGAGGAAGGAAGAGGAGGAAGGAGGAGGAGCAAGAAGGAGGAGGAGCAGGAGCTGGAAAGTGGAGGAGGAGGAGCAGGAAGAAGAGGAGGAAGGAGGAAGGAAGAGGAGGAAGGAGGAGGAGCAAGAAGGAGGAGGAGCAGGAGCTGGAAAGTGGAGGAGGAGGAGCAGGAGGAGTAGGAGGAAGGAGGAGCAGGAGCAGCAGGAAGCGGAGGAGGAGGAGGAGGAGGAAGAAGTGTAGGAGGAGGAAGGAGGAGGAGCAGGAAGGATGAGCAGGACCTGGAAAGAGGAGGAGGAGCAGGAAGAAGAGGAGGAAGGAGGAAGGAGGAGGAGGAAGGAGGAGGAGGAGGAAGGATGAGGAGAAGGAGAAGGAGGAGGAGCAGGAAGGAGGAGGAGGAGGAGGAGGAGGAAGCATGAGGAGGAACAAGAGGAGAAGGAGGAGGAGCAGGAAGGAGGAGGAGGAGGAAGGATGAGGAGAAGGAGAAGGAGGAGGAGGATGAGCAGGACCTGGAAAGAGGAGGAGGAGCAGGAAGGATGAGCAGGACCTGGAAAGAGGAGGAGGAGCAGGAAGAAGAGGAGGAAGGAGGAAGGAAGAGGAGGAAGGAGGAGGAGGAGGAAGGATGAGGAGAAGGAGAAGGAGGAGGAGCAGGAAGGAGGAGGAGGAGGAGGAGGAGGAAGCATGAGGAGGAACAAGAGGAGAAGGAGGAGGAGCAGGAAGGAGGAGGAGGAGGAAGGATGAGGAGAAGGAGAAGGAGGAGGAGGATGAGCAGGACCTGGAAAGAGGAGGAGGAGCAGGAAGGATGAGCAGGACCTGGAAAGAGGAGGAGGAGCAGGAAGAAGAGGAGGAAGGAGGAAGGAAGAGGAGGAAGGAGGAGGAGGAGGAAGGATGAGGAGAAGGAGAAGGAGGAGGAGCAGGAAGGAGGAGGAGGAGGAGGAGGAGGAAGCATGAGGAGGAACAAGAGGAGAAGGAGGAGGAGCAGGAAGGAGGAGGAGGAGGAAGGATGAGGAGAAGGAGAAGGAGGAGGAGGATGAGCAGGACCTGGAAAGAGGAGGAGGAGCAGGAAGAAGAGGAGGAAGGAGGAAGGAAGAGGAGGAAGGAGGAGGAGCAAGAAGGAGGAGGAGCAGGAGCTGGAAAGTGGAGGAGGAGGAGCAGGAGGAGTAGGAGGAAGGAGGAGCAGGAGCAGCAGGAAGAGGAGGAGGAGGAGGAGGAGGAAGAAGTGTAGGAGGAGGAAGGAGGAGGAGGCGGAAGAGGAGCAGGAGGATGAGGAGGAGGATGAGCAGGACCTGGAAAGAGGAGGAGGAGCAGGAAGAAGAGGAGGAAGGAGGAGGAGCAAGAAGGAGGAGGAGCAGGAGCTGGAAAGTGGAGGAGGAGGAGCAGGAAGGAGGAGGAGGAGGAGGAGGAGGAGAAGGAGAAGGAGGAGGAGGATGAGCAGGACCTGGAAAGAGGAGGAGGAGCAGGAAGAAGAGGAGGAAGGAGGAAGGAGGAGGAGCAGGAAGGAGGAGGAGCAGGAAGGAGGAGGAGGAGGAAGGATGAGGAGCAGGAAGGAGGAGGAGGAGGATGAGCAGGACCTGGAAAGAGGAGGAGGAGCAGGAAGAAGAGGAGGAAGGAGGAAGGAAGAGGAGGAAGGACGAGCAGCAAGAAGGAGGAGGAGCAGGAGCTGTAAAGTGGAGGAGGAGGAGCAGGAGGAGTAGGAGGAAGGAGGAGCAGGAGCAGCAGGAAGCGGAGGAGGAGGAGGAGGAGGAAGAAGTGTAGGAGGAGGAAGGAGGAGGAGCAGGAAGGATGAGCAGGACCTGGAAAGAGGAGGAGGAGCAGGAAGAAGAGGAGGAAGGAGGAAGGAGGAGGAGGAAGGAGGAGGAGGAGGAAGGATGAGGAGAAGGAGAAGGAGGAGGAGCAGGAAGGAGGAGGAGGAGGAGGAGGAGGAAGCATGAGGAGGAACAAGAGGAGAAGGAGGAGGAGCAGGAAGGAGGAGGAGGAGGAAGGATGAGGAGAAGGAGAAGGAGGAGGAGGATGAGCAGGACCTGGAAAGAGGAGGAGGAGCAGGAAGGATGAGCAGGACCTGGAAAGAGGAGGAGGAGCAGGAAGAAGAGGAGGAAGGAGGAAGGAAGAGGAGGAAGGAGGAGGAGGAGGAAGGATGAGGAGAAGGAGAAGGAGGAGGAGCAGGAAGGAGGAGGAGGAGGAGGAGGAGGAAGCATGAGGAGGAACAAGAGGAGAAGGAGGAGGAGCAGGAAGGAGGAGGAGGAGGAAGGATGAGGAGAAGGAGAAGGAGGAGGAGGATGAGCAGGACCTGGAAAGAGGAGGAGGAGCAGGAAGAAGAGGAGGAAGGAGGAAGGAAGAGGAGGAAGGAGGAGGAGCAAGAAGGAGGAGGAGCAGGAGCTGGAAAGTGGAGGAGGAGGAGCAGGAGGAGTAGGAGGAAGGAGGAGCAGGAGCAGCAGGAAGAGGAGGAGGAGGAGGAGGAGGAAGAAGTGTAGGAGGAGGAAGGAGGAGGAGGCGGAAGAGGAGCAGGAGGATGAGGAGGAGGATGAGCAGGACCTGGAAAGAGGAGGAGGAGCAGGAAGAAGAGGAGGAAGGAGGAGGAGCAAGAAGGAGGAGGAGCAGGAGCTGGAAAGTGGAGGAGGAGGAGCAGGAAGGAGGAGGAGGAGGAGGAGGAGGAGAAGGAGAAGGAGGAGGAGGATGAGCAGGACCTGGAAAGAGGAGGAGGAGCAGGAAGAAGAGGAGGAAGGAGGAAGGAGGAGGAGCAGGAAGGAGGAGGAGCAGGAAGGAGGAGGAGGAGGAAGGATGAGGAGCAGGAAGGAGGAGGAGGAGGATGAGCAGGACCTGGAAAGAGGAGGAGGAGCAGGAAGAAGAGGAGGAAGGAGGAAGGAAGAGGAGGAAGGACGAGCAGCAAGAAGGAGGAGGAGCAGGAGCTGTAAAGTGGAGGAGGAGGAGCAGGAGGAGTAGGAGGAAGGAGGAGCAGGAGCAGCAGAAAGAGGAGGAGGAGGAGGAGGAGGAAGAAGTGTAGGAGGAGGAAGGAGGAGGAGGCGGAAGAGGAGCAGGAGGATGAGGAGGAGGAGGAAGGAGGAGGAATAGGAGGGGGTGGAGGAGGAGGAGGAAGATGAGGACAAAGAAGGAAGAGAAGGAGGAGGAGGATGAGCAGGAAGGAGGAGGAGGAGGAAGGATGAGGAGGAGGAGAAGGAGGAGGAGCTCGAAAGAGGAGGAGGACGAGGAAGATGAGGAGGAGTATGAGGAGGAGCAGGAAGGAATAGGAGGATGAAGAAGGAGGAGGAGGAGGAAGAGCAGAAAGGAGGAGGAGGAGGGAGGGTGAAGAAGAGAAGGAGGAGCAGGAGGAGAAGGAGCTAGAAAGAGAAGGAGTAGGAGGAAGATGAGGAGGAGTATGAAGAGGAGCAGGAAGGAAGAGGAGGATGAAGAAGGAGGAGAAGGAGGAGGAGGAGGATGAGCAGGAAGGAGGAGGGACTGGCAAGAGGAGAAGAGGAGCAGGAGTAGGAGGAGGAGGAAGAGGAACGAGGAGGAGCATGAAGAGTAGGAAGAGGAGAAGGAGATGGAATGGAAGGAAGAAGAGGAGGAGGAGGTAGGAGGAGAAAAGAGGAGGAGGAAGGAAGAGGAGGTGGAAGGAGTAGGAGTAGGAGAAGCAGGATAAGGAGGAGCAGGAATGAGCAGGAGGAGGAAGAGGAGGAATGAGAGGAGTATGAGGAGGAGCAGGAAGGAGGTGGAAGGTGGAGGAGGAATGAGGAGAAGGAGGAGGAGGAGCAGGAAGGATTAGGAGGAACAGGAGTAGAAGGAGGGTGAGAAGGAGGAGGATGGAGGAGGAGGAGAAGAAGGAGGAGGAATTATAAGAGGAGAAGGAGGAACAGGAGCAGGATTTGGAGGAGGAGGAGGAGCAGGAAGGAGGAGGAGGAGGAAGGATGAGGAGAAGGAGAAGGAGGTGGAGGATGAGCAGGACCTGGAAAGAGGAGGAGGAGCAGGAAGAAGAGGAGGAAGGAGGAAGGAAGAGGAGGAAGAAGGAGGAGGAGCAGGAGCTGGAAAGTGGAGGAGGAGGAGCAGGAGGAGTAGGAGGAAGGAGGAGCAGCAGGAAGAGGAGGAGGAGGAGGAGGAGGAAGAAGTGTAGGAGGAGGAAGGAGGAGGAGGCGGAAGAGGAGCAGGAGGATGAGGAGGAGGAGGAAGGAGGAGGAATAGGAGGGGGTGGAGGAGGAGGAGGAAGATGAGGACAAAGAAGGAAGAGAAGGAGGAGGAGGATGAGCAGGAAGGAGGAGGAAGGATGAGGAGGAGGAGAAGGAGGAGGAGGAGGAGGAGCAGGAGCTCGAAAGAGGAGGAGGACGAGGAAGATGAGGAGGAGTATGAGGAGGAGCAGGAAGGAATAGGAGGATGAAGAAGGAGGAGGAGGAGGAAGAGCAGAAAGGAGGAGGAGGAGGGAGGGTGAAGAAGAGAAGGAGGAGCAGGAGGAGAAGGAGCTAGAAAGAGAAGGAGTAGGAGGAAGATGAGGAGGAGTATGAAGAGGAGCAGGAAGGAAGAGGAGGATGAAGAAGGAGGAGAAGGAGGAGGAGGAGGATGAGCAGGAAGGAGGAGGAGGAGGAAGGATGAGGAGGAGGAGCAGGAGCTAGAAAGAGGAGGAGGAGGAGGGACTGGCAAGAGGAGAAGAGGAGCAGGAGTAGGAGGAGGAGGAAGAGGAACGAGGAGGAGCATGAAGAGTAGGAAGAGGAGAAGGAGATGGAATGGAAGGAAGAAGAGGAGGAGGAGGTAGGAGGAGAAAAGAGGAGGAGGAAGGAAGAGGAGGTGGAAGGAGTAGGAGTAGGAGAAGCAGGATAAGGAGGAGCAGGAAGGAGGAGGAAGAGGAGGAATGAGAGGAGTATGAGGAGGAGCAGGAAGGAGGTGGAAGGTGGAGGAGGAATGAGGAGAAGGAGGAGGAGGAGCAGGAAGGATTAGGAGGAACAGGAGTAGAAGGAGGGTGAGAAGGAGGAGGATGGAGGAGGAGGAGAAGGAGGAGGAGGAGGAGGAAGGAAGAGGAGGAGGAATTATAAGAGGAGAAGGAGGAACAGGAGCAGGATTTGGAGGAGGAGGAGGAGCAGGAAGGAGGAGGAAGGAGGAGAAGGAGGAGGAAGGAAGAGGAGAAAGAAGTGTAGGAGGAGGAAGAAGGAAGGTGAAGGAGCAGGAAGGAGGAGGAAGAAGAGCAGGAGGAGGGGGTGGAGGAGGAGGAAGAAGAGGAGGAGTATGAGGAGGAGCAGGAAGGAGGAGGAAGTTGGAGGAGGAAGGAGGAGGAAAGAGGAGGGAGGAGGAGGTGCATGAAGGATGAGGAGGAGAAGGAGGAGGAGCAGGAAGGAAGAGGAGGAAGGAGGAAGGAGGAGGAGCAAGAAGGAGGAGGAGCAGGAGCTGGAAAGTGGAGGAGGAGGAGCAGGAGGAGTAGGAGGAAGGAGGAGCAGGAGCAGCAGGAAGAGGAGGAGGAGGAGGAGGAGGAGGAAGAAGTGTAGGAGGAGGAAGGAGGAGGAGGCGGAAGAAGTGTAGGAGGAGGAAGGAGGAGGAGGCGGAAGAGGAGC
Source organism: Blennius ocellaris (assembly GCF_963422515.1). NCBI lineage: Eukaryota > Metazoa > Chordata > Actinopteri > Blenniiformes > Blenniidae > Blennius > Blennius ocellaris. The sequence continues at coordinate 309,514 of NC_137651.1, read as the reverse complement.
AGGAGGATGAGGAGGAGGAGGAAGGAGGAGGAATAGGAGGGGGTGGAGGAGGAGGAGGAAGATGAGGACAAAGAAGGAAGAGGAGGAGGAGGATGAGCAGGAAGGAGGAGGAGGAGGAAGGATGAGGAGGAGGAGAAGGAGGAGGAGGAGGAGCAGGAGCTCGAAAGAGGAGGAGGACGAGGAAGATGAGGAGGAGTATGAGGAGGAGCAGGAAGGAATAGGAGGATGAAGAAGGAGGAAGAGGAGGAAGAGCAGAAAGGAGGAGGAGGAGGGAGGATGAAGAAGAGAAGGAGGAGAAGGAGGAGAAGGAGCTAGAAAGAGAAGGAGTAGGAGGAAGATGAGGAGGAGTATGAAGAGGAGCAGGAAGGAAGAGGAGGATGAAGGAGGAGGAGAAGGAGGAGGAGGAGGATGAGCAGGAAGGAGGAGGAGGAGGAGGAGGAAGCATGAGGAGGAACAAGAGGAGAAGGAGGAGGAGGAGGAGGAAGGATGAGGAGAAGGAGAAGGAGGAGGAGAAGGAGAAGGAGGAGGATGAGCAGGACCTGGAAAGAGGAGGAGGAGCAGGAAGAAGAGGAGGAAGGAGGAAGGAAGAGGAGGAAGGAGGAGGAGCAAGAAGGAGGAGGAGCAGGAGCTGGAAAGTGGAGGAGGAGGAGCAGGAGGAGTAGGAGGAAGGAGGAGCAGGAGCAGCAGGAAGAGGAGGAGGAGGAGGAGGAGGAGGAAGAAGTGTAGGAGGAGGAAGGAGGAGGAGGCGGAAGAGGAGCAGGAGGATGAGGAGGAGGAGGAAGGAGGAGGAATAGGAGGGGGTGGAGGAGGAGGAGGAAGATGAGGACAAAGAAGGAAGAGGAGGAGGAGGAGGATGAGCAGGAAGGAGGAGGAGGAGGAAGGATGAGGAGGAGGAGGAGGAGGAGGAGGAGGAGGAGGAGCAGGAGCTCGAAAGAGGAGGAGGACGAGGAAGATGAGGAGGAGTATGAGGAGGAGCAGGAAGGAATAGGAGGATGAAGGAGGAGGAGGAGGGAGGATGAAGAAGAGAAGGAGGAGCAGGAGGAGAAGGAGCTAGAAAGAGAAGGAGTAGGAGGAAGATGAGGAGGAGTATGAAGAGGAGCAGGAAGGAAGAGGAGGATGAAGGAGGAGGAGGAGGGAGGATGAAGAAGAGAAGGAGGAGCAGGAGGAGAAGGAGCTAGAAAGAGAAGGAGTAGGAGGAAGATGAGGAGGAGTATGAAGAGGAGCAGGAAGGAAGAGGAGGATGAAGGAGAAGGAGGAGGAGGAGGATGAGCAGGAAGGAGGAGGAGGAGGAAGGATGAGGAGGAGGAGCAGGAGCTAGAAAGAGGAGGAGGAGGAGGGACTGGCAAGAGGAGAAGAGGAGCAGGAGTAGGAGGAGGAGGAAGAGGAACGAGGAGGAGCATGAAGAGTAGGAAGAGGAGAAGGAGATGGAATGGAAGGAAGAAGAGGAGGAGGAGGTAGGAGGAGAAAAGAGGAGGAGGAAGGAAGAGGAGGTGGAAGGAGTAGGAGTAGGAGAAGCAGGATAAGGAGGAGCAGGAAGGAGCAGGAGGAGGAAGAGGAGGAATGAGAGGAGTATGAGGAGGAGCAGGAAGGAGGTGGAAGGTGGAGGAGGAATGAGGAGAAGGAGGAGGAGGAGCAGGAAGGATTAGGAGGAACAGGAGTAGAAGGAGGGTGAGAAGGAGGAGGATGGAGGAGGAGGAGAAGAAGGAGGAGGAGGAGGAGGAAGGAAGAGGAGGAGGAATTATAAGAGGAGAAGGAGGAACAGGAGCAGGATTTGGAGGAGGAGGAGGAGCAGGAAGGAGGAGGAAGGAGGAGAAGGAGGAGGAAGGAAGAGGAGAAAGAAGTGTAGGAGGAGGAAGGAGGAAGGTGAAGGAGCAGGAAGGAGGAGGAAGAAGAGCAGGAGGAGGGGGTGGAGGAGGAGGAAGAAGAGGAGGAGTATGAGGAGGAGCAGGAAGGAGGAGGAAGTTGGAGGAGGAAGGAGGAGGAAAGAGGAGGGAGGAGGAGGTGCATGAAGGATGAGGAGGAGAAGGAGGAGGAGCAGGAAGGAAGAGGAGGAAGAAGCGTAGGAGGAGGAAGGAGAAGGAGCAGGAAGGAGGAGGAAGAGGAGCCGGAGGAGGGGGTGGAGAAGGAGGAGGAGGAGGAAGAAGAGGAGTATGAGGAGGAGCAGGAAGGAGGAGGAAGTTGGAGGAAGGAGGAGGAAAGAGGAGGGAGGAGGAGAAGGAGGAGGAGCAGGAAGAAGGAGGCGCAGGAAGGATGAGGAGGAGAAGGAGGAGGAGCAGGAGCAGGAGGGGCAGTAGGAGCAGGAGGGGGTGGAGCAAGAGGACCAGGAGCCGCAAGAGGAGGAGGAGGAGCAGCAGGAGCAGCAGGAGCAGCAGCAGGAGGAGCAGGAGCAGCAGCAGGAGGAGGAGCAGCAGGAGGAGGAGGAGCAGGAGGAGGAGCAGCAGCAGGAGCAGCAGCAGGAGGAGCAGCAGCAGGAGGAGCAGCAGGAGCAGCAGGAGGAGCAGCAGGAGGAGCAGCAGCAGGAGGAGCAGCAGGAGGAGCAGCAGCAGGAGGAGCAGCAGGAGCAGCAGGAGGAGCAGCAGGAGGAGGAGCAGGAGCAGGAGCAGCAGGAGGAGGAGCAGCAGCAGGAGCAGCAGCAGCAGCAGCAGGAGGAGCAGCAGCAGGAGGAGCAGCAGGAGGAGCAGCAGCAGCAGGAGGAGCAGCAGGAGGAGCAGCAGGAGCAGGAGGAGCAGCAGGAGGAGCAGCAGGAGGAGCAGCAGCAGGAGGAGCAGCAGGAGCAGCAGCAGGAGGAGGATGAGCAGCAGGAGGAGCAGCAGGAGGAGCAGCAGCAGGAGGAGCAGCATGAGGAGCAGCAGGAGCAGCAGCAGCAGCAGCAGCAGCAGGAGCAGCAGGAGGAGGAGCAGCAGGAGGAGGAGCAGGAGGAGCAGCAGGAGGAGCAGCAGCAGGAGGAGCAGCATGAGGAGCAGCAGGAGCAGCAGCAGCAGCAGGAGCAGCAGCAGGAGCAGCAGTAGGAGCAGCAGCAGGAGGAGCAGCAGCAGGAGGAGCAGCAGGAGGAGCAGCAGCAGGAGCAGCAGCCGCAGGAGCAGCAGCAGGAGCAGCAGCAGGAGGAGCAGCAGGAGGAGCAGCAGCAGGAGCAGCAGCAGGAGGAGCAGCAGGAGGAGCAGCAGGAGGAGCAGCAGCAGGAGCAGCAGCAGGAGGAGCAGCAGCAGCAGGAGCAGCAGCAGGAGCAGCAGCAGGAGGAGCAGCAGCAGGAGGAGCAGCAGGAGGAGCAGGAGGAGGAGCAGCAGGAGGAGCAGCAGGAGGAGGAGCAGCAGGAGCAGCAGCAGGAGCAGCAGGAGGAGCAGCAGGAGGAGCAGCAGCAGGAGCAGCAGCAGGAGGAGCAGCAGCAGGAGCAGCAGCAGGAGCAGCAGCAGGAGCAGCAGGAGGAGCAGCAGGAGGAGCAGCAGCAGGAGGAGCAGCAGGAGCAGCAGCAGGAGGACCAGCAGCAGGAGCAGCAGCAGGAGGAGCAGCAGCAGCAGGAGCAGCAGCAGGAGCAGCAGCAGGAGGAGGAGCAGCAGGAGGAGCAGCAGGAGGAGCAGCAGCAGGAGGAGGAGCAGCAGGAGGAGGAGCAGGAGGAGCAGCACTTTAACAGCCAGGACTCCAGAGGACTGATCAACTGAAGCTCCTCCTTCCAGACAGTTTGAAGACGTTCCTCCACGACTCCACATCATTCATGTCTGTCCAACAAGGACAGAGGGGGACTGGTGTCCTGGAGACACTTTCACATGACAGTGGTGCTTTGGATCAGTGTTGATGTTGACCTGAGAGAAATCAGGAACAGAACAAAAAGCTCTTGAGCATCAGGGAATTGAACCCTCGTCTCCCACATGACAGGTGAGGACAGTCTTCACTGGACTAACCAGGAGACGTCTGTCCTCTAATATCATGAAACCTTCATCCATCAAAACACTGGACTTCACTTGGGACCGATAGATTGAAGGCAGAGGCCAGTAGGAGAGTGAGAGTGCTGCAGCTCCCCCTGCAGGATGGAAGATGAACTGCATGTCTTCCACTAGAACTCAGTGTGTCCACCACTGCAAGTCCACATAGAACCAAAGCTTTGTGTTGTAGTGACAGTCCGTCTTCTCTTGTACTGATATGAGTCCTGTGACGGAGAGTTACACTTGATTATTCTGCTCACACAATCAATGTGTTTCTCTCCATGTTTTTCACACTGTGATCAAATGTAAAGATGTGTTTGCAGAACATCTGACACCAGGTAAAGCACTAAAACTCCACAGCAGGAGGCGCTGTGGCTTAGCTGGTCAAAGTGCCTGTCTAGTAAACTGGAGGTCCTGGGTTCCAATCCCAGCAGTGCCTCACAACATTAATTCAATTAACCTTTAATTCTACAACAATGTGCTCTCTAGCGCCACCTCCAGTCACTACAATGACCAATGTCCTCCACAGCCATGGTGTGATCTCTCTAGCAATGTCGTAGAGATCAAAGCAAAACTCCCAGTGGAAACCCTGAGAAAAAAACTGCTCCATTTATTGTAGCAATGAATGATTGTAGAAAAAGCTCTTTATGTATTTATTTCTAAATGTGGCCTTAGTAACTTCTGAAGGTCAAATCAGGGTTTCATGATGAAGTCATCAACACTGGTGCTAAAAGGGGGTTAGCACTATACGTGGCTCATAGTGGCTCTGTTGTGCTCCAAGGAGCCACGTTGCTACTTTCTGTATTTAACAGCTTTGTGTGTGAGTGTCTAAATCAGTGTTTTTCAACCATTTTGAGCCAAGACACACTTTTTTCTTTGGTAAAATCTGGAGTCACACCACCACCCCAAAATGTTAAAATGTGAAACTCTGTAGCTATTAACAATATAAAGTCATTCTCATCCATGCTTTATCAACAGGAATCAAATAAATACAGAAAAAAGTATTTCCCAATTTCTTTTTTTAATTTTGACTCCCTCAGTGTGAAACCTGGACCTGATGGATGAAGAGCTGAGATCCTGGTTTTCAAAAACTTCTCCCTCACTGTCACTGACACAGTACTTTGATACAAGATGGGAGCAGGAGGTGGAGATGAACCACACTGACGTCTGTTAAGTTTCATTTCACCGGCAACGTTCTGTGCTGCCCTCTAGTGGTGAAGAGTATTGTAGCATCACGGAGTTGGTCGCTGCAGGGCATGATGGGAGTTCAGGTTATGTGTTGCTGGAGGTAATTGAGGGTTATTGTTGGGGTTGTTGTGTGTGTTGATTTGTGCTTGTGTTGTGTTTTTGTTCCTCGGTTCAGATAGTTCATTATTTCGTCTAGTTTGGTTTGTTGGATGTTGGTGTGTAACCATGAGTGAGGAATGTGTTGTGTGGAGTGTCATCCTGTTATGAAGTTCTGGTTGTGTGTGTTCATGTCAAAGTAAAAGCCTCTGGTGATCAGCTGGTAGAAAAGAACCTTGACTCAGACCAATTCTTCCGTGGAGCTCGCCACAGTATTTATACATGATTATGCTGCACACTGCTCTGGCAGTGGCTGTGAGAGTAAATGTTCTTTTAGAAAAAATGTGAAATTGGATAATGTCCCACGGCACAATATCGCGGGCAATGTGGTTGAAAAACACTGATCTAAATGACTTGATCAATAACAGGTGCTGATTAGCCCCCATCTGCCCAGCTATATACATAGATATATGTTGTATACATCTTTTTATTGGTTCAGTTATGTGTTTTTGAATAAGTATGTTTCTTCCATAACATATTTGTTGTTTGGTTGGTTCAATATCATCTGGCCCTACAGTTTATCACATCTCAAATGTAGTATTTAATAGTCCACGACGTATTAGAATTTACCATTTGAAGTGCATTCTTTTCAAAATAGAATCCACACTCTCTGTTCTGCCTTCTGTCTCTGTTTCCATTATTAATCCTACTAATTGATCAGCTGTGTCATTACAGACTGTCACTGTCAGTGTCTAATGTTGGATTTACTTGGTTCTAAGTAGTATCCAACTGTTTACTCAGTACACTAAGTCTCTTTGTTGAGCTGTGATTTTATTTCATATTTTGGTGGTTCAATGTGTGAGAGTTCACTTTTATTTGTGAAGTTCAAGCCGTTCATTCCGTCTCTTTTTGGCCAAATTCAGCTCAGATCCAGATCAGATCCATAATGTGATTTGTTAACAAGTGAAACAGGAAATGGTCTGTATGGTGCAGTACGGCGTGGCTCCGCCCCTCCACCATGTGACAGCGTCTCAGCTTTTTACTGAATAACTCGTCCTGCACTGCTGGAGCACAGACACAAAAAGAACATCAGGAAGACGTTGTGATGACTTTTGTTAATGATTCACATAACTGCTTCCAAACACAATTGAAAAAACCAGCAAAACAATGTCCCATACAAAGTGATGGGAGAGGCTCCTCATGGAAGAGATGAAAGGAGCTGAAAGGAGATTAAATGAGATCAAAGGAGATTAAATGAGATCAAAGGAGATCAGCTTCTGTTGCCATGGAGATGCTGAGAACAAAGGAGAAGCAGACACACACTATTTAATCTTCCAGTAGCAAGTTGTTGTGGCCGAGAGGTTGAGGCGATGGACTAGAAATCCTTTGGGGTCTCCCTGCCTAGGTTTGAATCCTGCCAACAAAGCTGCTCAAAACGTTGTGAAGGTTACTGAAAGACTCGTCTTATTATTGATACTCCTCTGTGTTTTGAAAACTAACCAACACAAAACTACAACTTTCAAAATACCAACTTCAGTCTTAATTGTTTGTGTTTTTTTCCTCAGACTGTTTTCTGACTGACTGGACATTGTTTAGGGAATCCATTATCCAACTATTTTAATCAGCAATAATGAACAAAAATCACATATGTTTATGACCAAACAGACTCTGAAGTCTCCTCCCCGACGGCAGCAGGCTGAAGAGGCTGTGGGAGGGGTGGGGGGGGTCACCTGCCATCCTGATGGCTCTGCGGGTGAGGCGGGTGTTGTATATGTCCCGCAGGGGGGGGGGGGGGGGACACCAATGGTCCTCACGATGCGCAGGATACGGTGCAGGCGCCGTACCACACGGTGATGCAGCTGGTGTGTGTGTGTGTGTGTGTGTGTGTGTGTGTGTGTGTGTGTGTGTGTGTGTGTGTGTGTGTGTGTGTGTGTGTGTGTGGGGGGTCTCTTTGAGCGTCCCCCCCGGTCGTGTCCAGCAGCCATGCCCACATTAAAAAAGCAGCAACAGGAGGAGACTCTTGGTCTCTTCCTGTTACAAGAGTAAAAACTGTTGTGACATCACAAGTCTCTCAATCTCATCATATTGTCATGTTGAAGCTGCTGAACAGGAGTTGGAAAAAACATTCCCAATAACTTTGTAGTTACTTTCAGCAGCTGTCGACAACCTGCCCCCGGATCTCAACATAAAACCAAGTGGTTTTTCTAAAAACTCAGTTCTGATCACTGCCGGGCCTCCTGCTGATACATATTTAACCTTTGACCTTCATTCTCTGTTCTATTTATATCTGACTCACTTTTATTATCACATTCTTACTATTACTGCTATTTATTAGTACTAAGTTGTAGTCTGTTGTTGTACTATTTATCTATTTATTTATTTGCACTACCTGCTTGATGCAACTTTTTAATTAGGTCATTAAGGCCCAACTCCCAGCACCCCCACCCTTCCCCAGCGGGACCACCCCCAAACCAGAGCAGACCCTCCCCCACACAACCTCCCCAGTACCCCCCAGGCCAGGCCGCCCCTCCCCAGGATAGATGCCAGCACCCCCCCAGATTGCAGGGCCGCCAACCACCCAAGCCTCAACGCCCCAGCCACAGATGACCCCAAGAGCCCCAAGGCGGTACTACCACCCCCCCCCCCCCCCCCCCCCCCAGGGCTACATGGTGTAAATTAATTATTGGGGACCATGTCAACTCAATTGTTTCTTCCTACAAGCAGAAATTCTCTCCAATGTGATGTGGTCTAGGAGTACGTTTTGAAATAACTTTACATTCAGATTACTTTTGGATTTCCAGTTCATGAGGATTGGCTTTTTGGTCACACTTCGAGAGACCAGGAGTGTGAAGGACTCGTTTTTCTCTCTTTTAATTTCTGTGAGATCGTCTAACAGGCAAAGTGCAGGTGAGACTGGAATGGGGTGGTCCAGGTACAACGATAAGTCTTCACAGGTCTTTGGTCAGAATGTTTGGACTGGTGTACACAGCCAGAGTGCATGTAGATAGGAATCAGGGAGATCACAGTGTAGACAGGTATCAAGGAGATCACAGTGTAGACAGGTATCAGGGAGATCACAGTGTAGACAGGTATCAAGGAGATCACAGTGTAGATAGTAATCAGGGAGATCACAGTGTAGATAGATATCAGGGAGATCACAGTGTGTAGATAGGTATCAAGGACATCACAGTGTAGACAGGTATCAAGGAGATCACAGTGTGTAGAGAGGTATCAGGGAGATCACAGTGTAGACAGGCATCAGGGAGATCACAGTGTAGACAAGTATCAAGGAGATCACAGTGTAGAGAGGTATCAGTGAGATCACAGTGTGTAGAGAGGTATCAGGGAGATCACAGGGTAGACAGGTATCAGGGAGATCACAGGGTAGACAGGTATCAGGGAGATCACAGTGTAGAAGGGTATCAGGGAGATCACAGTGTGTAGAGAGGTATCAGGGAGATCACAGGGTAGACAGGTATCAGGGAGATCACAGTGTAGAAGGGTATCAGGGAGATCACAGTGTGTAGAGAGGTATCAGGGAGATCACAGTGGAGATAGGCAAAGGGAGACACGAGTGCAGATAGGTGTGTGCGGGTGTGTGTGTGTCCGTGTCTGCGTGTGTGTGTGTGTGTGGTGGGGTGAATGTGAGCATGGTGTGTGTGTGTGTGTGTGTGTGTGTGTGTGTGTGTGTGTGTGTGTGTGTGTGTGTGTGTGTGTGTGTGTGTGTGTGTGTGTGTGTGTGTGTGTGTGGTGGGGTGAATGTGAGCATGGGTGTATGTGTGTGTGGGGGTGTGTATTCTATATATAAGTATGGGTGTCGTCTTGTGTGAGTATGTGAGGGTGTGGGGGGTTTATGCTCCCGAGCTGCTGGCCTGCTATATATTCTATTTCTTTGTAAACCGTTTCTCTAAAGCAACATAAAAAAGTCAAATGTTTGGATTACAGCAGTTTATTTACTGAACAAGCTTTTTCTACCTCTAATTATTCATCTTCAATCACTAACTGATGTATTAGTGAAAGTTGGAATACATGTGAAAACTCAAGTAAAGTACAGATACTTCTGAACACTACTTCAGTAATATAACAAAGTATTTTTAATTGGCTCCTTTAAGCCACTTAGTAAACCCAAACCAAGAAAGTTCAACACATCGAACAAGTATAATAATACTAAACAATGCATCAGTCCTCAGTGGCAAATAAACAAAATAAACAAAACAAAAACACAAGGATGTTGGTGCCGTTTGTTTCCATTTGACAGGAAATGTCTCAGATTTAATTAAATGAAACATTGAAAATAAGGAACCATGTTTAAAAAGAGCTTCTTCTAATTGCATCACATTTCATGTATATTGGACTGACGAGCGTGACACTGTGACAGACCAGCAACCTGTCCAGGGTGGATCCTGGCCTCGCCCGCAGTAGCTGGGATCGGCTCCAGAACCCCCGACCCTGAATTGGATAAGCAGAATACAAGATGGAAGGATGGACGAGGAGCATGAAGCAATGGATTTCATGAGCCTAGATTGTAGTTTCCCCCTTCATTCATTACATGAGTAAATAAACACCAGACAGGAATGTTAACATGTGCTCATCATTGGTTCTGTTATGTCAGAAGGAGGGAGGTTTCCATTCCGCTTCTCATTCTCCTTCAGCTCTGTGGCGCCACCTGCTGGTGTTTGTGGCAGCTGCCGGTGTTTCACTTTGAACACGTCCCACCTCTCAGACAGCAGGTTTCTATTGAAGAGCTCAGACGTCAGGTAGGAGAAGAGCAAGATGGAGACCAGACCAGACACCATGGAGATGGTCTTAACCGGAGAGTACTGGACGTAGACGCCCTCCTCCAGAGTGCATCCTGGGAAATGGAGGATGACGGGCAGTCCCAGAGATGTGTGTCCACTGAGGAGTCGTACCCCCAGTCCCACCAGAAGGCCTATAAGAGCCCCGTAATCATTGGACACTTTAGAAAAGAGGACACAGACGAGTTGAGGGAAGATGAGGACGTATGACACTTCGGCTCCAAGAAACCAGAAGAGCACACTGCTGTTTTTCAGGCTGGTCAGAGATGTTCCAGCCACACCCACCACAACCACAGCAGCACGGATCACCCACAGGGTCTCCCTGTCTGGTGCCTGGGGAGAAAACAATGAATTATAAACCAGATGTTCATTCATTCATTCTGTCAAATCATCCTTATTGGCTCCTCTCCATACAGTAAAACCATTGAATGGGGAGTTGGGTACTGTAGTAGTAAGAAGAAGCAGTTTAGTTGGATTCTAGATCAGCTCACCTTTGGTCTCAGGAGGTTCTTGTAGATGTTGTTGGTGAAAACTGAAGCAGCAGAAAGCAAAGCAGAGTCAGCTGACGACATGACGGCTGCAGCCACACATCCGATACCGATGATGGAGACGGAGGTCGGGGTGAGGTGCTGCAGGGCGATGGGCAGGACCAGAGCTGCTTCCCCACGGTCGTATGGAGACGGAGAACCATAGGAGGTCATGTTCCAGTCTGAAGGACGGAAACAGGAGAATGAAAGAGTTCAACTGATAGACCTAAAATGGTTCATTCATTCATCTTCTATCCAACTCGGCCTGCATACGGTCCCAGTGGCAGTATGGAGAGACAATCAGCCCGGACACCCCTGTCTTCCTCCAACACTTCTGAAGGACGTCAAGCTTCTGGAAGACCAACCAAGAGATGTCATTTCTCCTGGTAGTTTGGACCGGGCTGAAGGGCTGAGTCAGACGTCCTTGGTTCAGTTAGAGGACACCAGTGGTTCTCTTAGACGTTGTCCTGAACCACTTTAGCTGTCTCCTTTCACTGTGGAGGACCAATGGCTCCACCATGAGTCCTGACACTTGTATCCACAATCTCGTTCTTTCAGTCTTGGTGGAACACGGCGTCACTGAGTAGGTGGAGCTGGATCAGTAGGCTGGGGGAGCCGGAGTCTTCTGCCCCCTCTCTTTCCTCAGTGTGGTTCTGTGTACCACACTGAGGAAAGAGAGGGGGCGCTACTCTGCCAGAGTGACTCCTGACACCGCTCTGAGTGTCTGCGTGTTTATTATGTTTAATTCGTTGTTTTGAGTGGGTATCTTTGAAAATGGACTGCTTCAATGGACAGCTAACTACAGCAGCACCTCATTGGCTTGGCCTGTGGCGGTTTTTAATGACTCTCCTGCCAGGAAACAGACTTTGTCCAGAGGAGGCATCAGAAACAGACTGAGGAGGAGAGGCAGCCGGCTGCTGTTACCGGCCATTGTGCTGTCAAATGTGCGATCGCTTCAAAACAAGACATGAACTTTCTACCTTCCTACAGTTCGATTGGGACTACTGACAGACCAGCCCCTTCTGCTTCATGGAAACCTGGCTCACCGGAGACACAGACCGGCAACTGGATGGATTGAACATAATTTGCTTTGACCGGGACTCAGTGAGAACCAGGAAAACCAGGAAATCGATTGGGGGCAGGCTCTGTATGGCCGTCAACAGTAAGTGGGCAACAAACTTTACAGTGAGAGAGACGGAGTGCTGTAGGCACTAGGAGCTGTGACGGTGTCTTTCAGACCACATTATTTACCCGAGAGTTCTCCCAGCTGACTGTGATCTTAGCATCTGTCCCTCGTCCTGATTCTAACACGGCGGCAGAATGGATCGCTGACAGCTACCACAGAGCGTCAATGTTTAGGTTATTCTGTATATATGGTGTGTCTGCTGAGATGAGTGCAATGCTGAATGTGAGAATGGCTTCCTGTGTTCCACTGTATGTCTACTGAGTGTTATTGTAGCTACACCGCAATTTCGTTGTACCATGTACAATGACAATAAAGCTTCTAATCTAATCTAATCTAAATCAAACTGATGCGCAGCCTCTATTTCTTCTGGGGGATTTTAATCCCTGTGATGTCTCAATACAGCTGCCAGACCAGGAACAATACGTCACCACTCCCACCAGAATGAACAATATTCTGGATCTGAGTTATGGAAATATCCCAAACGCATATGTATCAAATTGTATGAAAGTACTGACCTCATATTTCTCCTTCTGTGAGGACACTGTCACTCCCAGCAAAAAAATAACCATCTACCCTAACAATAAAAAATGGTTCAACAAAGACATGAAAGTCTGCCTAACCCAGAAGAAAAGAACATTTCTTCAGGGGACAAGCAGAGGGTGAAAGAGCTGGAGAAGGACTTCAGGAGACAGTCTGCCCTTGCAAATAATAACTACAGGAAAAAAGTAGAGGATAAATTGACATGTGAGAATGTGAGGGAGGTATGGCAGGGACTAAATATCATGATGGGCTGTGCCACCAAACCAACTGCAGCTGGTTGCAAAGACCCTGCCTCATTTGCAGAAGAACTAAACATCTTCAGTCTAAACATCTTCTTCAGTAGGTTCAACCAAAACAACGTCACAACACTTTAGTTGAACTGTCAGATTGACGACGAAGCCATCACTGTAGATGAGCAGCTTCTGAACAAGCAGCTTACTGAGGGTAAACCCTCACAAAGCTTCTGGTCCTGACAGGCTCAGGGGCAGGAGGCTGAGGGACTGTGCTCTACAGTTGGGACCAGTCATCACCAGACTGTTCCAGCACCTTTTGGACTCTGGCTGTGCTCTCAACCTGTGAAAGGAGTCTTTAAGCATCCCCATCCCCAAAAAGGCACGGGCTAAGGACACCAAAGACTTCAGGCCTGTGGCCCTCAAATCAGTCCTGTGCAAATGCATGGAGAGAGTGGTGTGTGACTTAATGTCACACATGTTGTCCGACTAACTGGATCCTCTCCAGTTTGCTTACAGCACAAAACGAGGTGTGGAAGATGCAAGCCTGACTCTTTTAGATACAGTTGCGGAAAACATGGACTCTGCACAACCACTTACTCAGATTTTATTTATGGATTTCTTCTCGGCTGTTAACACCGTAAACACTGACACTCTGCTGCACTGCCTCATGAACCTACAGATCCACCCAACTGGGATTTTATGGATACAAGACTTCCTCGTGGCAAAACCACAGCAGGTGCTTTTAAATGGCTTTAAATCCAGTAGACGGGTTTTAAACATAAGGCTGTGCTTTATCCCCCATTCTCTTATCTGCCTACACGAACAACCTCACCTGTAGCAGGGAGGGAATGAGTCTTTTTAAATATGCCGATGACTTGGCCCTGGTGGCCCACATGGACAGTATGGAGGCTCCCATCCAGTACTAACTGGCAGTCAATGACCTGGCCACAACCTTCAGGGGGAAATCACTGGATCTTAATATCCAAAAGACAAAGGAGCCGTGCTGTGTGGGCAGGGACAGAGCAGCAGTTACACCTCAGCTTTTGAAACCCCTCATAGAATCCATTATCACCTTCAATATCCCATCTTGGTACAACTTCCTCACCAGCAAACAGAAAATAAAACTATCCCGCATCACCGCCCAAGCCAGCAAAATAACTGGCTCAGCACAAACTCCACTGTCCCACCTGTATGAACACTCTGTGATCAGGGAAGCCATCCTGATCACAGAGGAACCCTCCCATCCCTTCCATCACTCCTTCACCCTCCTCCCCTCTGGCAGAAGATACAAAGTCCCACTGGCCAGAAAAACAATATACAAAAAATCATTCATTCCATCTGAAGTCACGGCCCTCAACAGCAGAGGAAACCTAATTCCAAGAACTGAACAACTTGCAGCCGGCCCGTTCCCTTCTCAGTGAATTTAAGTAATAATGTTGTTGTATACTGTCCTTTAATACTAGTTTTACAAGTGTTGCTGTTCTGTTCTTAATGACCTTTATGTGTGTGCATGTAAAGCATTTTTTGAGCCCTGTCAAAAGACACATTTCTGACACCCTTGGGTTAGACAATAAAACTCTATCAATCTATCTAAACTCTGTCAGAGCAGTCTTTGTGCTGTGAGAGGGCCTCAAACCTGATTGAAATGTCTGAGGACGTTGTTGGGATCGAGATGTCCTTGAAGCTGCAGGGTGACGACCTCTTCCAGAGTCGATATTAGAAGCCAAAACATGGGAGACTTTACTCACTTGCACAGAGAAGGATTTGTAAACGAGTCTCTATGCAGACAACATCATTATATATGTGTATGAATTCATTACTGATGAGTTGTAGATGGCTGCTTTATCAATGCTTGACGGAAACTGCTGATCATGAAGACGGACGCTTTTCTCTCCCTCCCTCCCTTATCTGCCCTTCTTGCTACGTCTTGTCTTGTATTTGTCAGAATCTAGTAGGAGCATCTCCCTACATCTCTAGCCCAGTGGTTTTCAACCTTTTTTGACATGGGACGTCGAGATGGCAGCTGTGTGGAAGACGCGGCTCATCTTGTTTATCAGCCTCGGTCAGGTTGACCTGCTCAGAACATGTGATTAGTGAGCAGCGCCTGAGAGGCGCTGCTAAGAGAGAATACACAGAAATAAGATAGAACTTGAATATGAATATAATTAAGCACGAATATGGCAACTATATATAAAATTACTCTGACATATTCCCCCTGTTTGTCATATCTGTGCTTACATTCTCACACCACTTGTAACCAGCCACTTCAATATTGATTTTCAGCTGCAAGATCATTTTTGCAAGAACACAAAACATTTACACTCAGGTTTCTAATGTTTTACTGTTACTCGTAATCTTCAGGGTCTGAAAAAAGGTCGGGCAAGGATGGAAAGTCATCATCCTCGCTAATTTCAGAGTCATGATCAGCACCCCCCAACAACGGATAAGCCTGCGCCAGGTCCTGTTTCATGGGAGAGATAGCAGTGTTGATTAGGCGGGTGAGAAGGGCTCGGATACATGGAATACAGCAGCAGCCACACAGGGTGAGGATGGCGATGAAGATAGCCGAGGAGACCAAAACAGACATTACTAGAGCCTTGTATCTCACAAACATATCAACCCAACCATCCCACATAGATGTGTCAACGCCAGAGTGATCTTTCATCTTTTTATTCAAAGTACGAAGACCCTCCACGGCGCGTGTGAGCGTTCCATCTGCTGCTGTGTTGTTCGGAATAAAGGTACAACATTTGTCACCAAACATCGAACACACACCCCCCTTCTCTGCCAACAACATATCAACCGCTATACGCGTCTGAAAAGCCATCGTCGATGTTGCTGAAAGCTGCTCATGAACTGCTGAAAAACCCATTTCTGTCCAATTCCCCAAACGCTGAACATTATAGTGAATGTAGTTTATTCTGTCAACATTTTTATTAGGAGTGATAGGAAAAATCATGTAAACATCAGTCTGCAACAATTTCTCAGAGATTTGAGTTACATGCAGGAGAAGGACGTTTTACTGGAATGATTAAAATTATGAGTGCACACAATCCTTGAGCTCGCTTAGGAAGGCCATCATAGATTTTGTTTGGGCCACACCACCACCACACATCTGCTCGTGCTCATGGTGTGAATTTGGCTGGAGCTTGAACTGTTTCAAGGCACCAGGAATTGTTTAGGCTTCCAAGGAAATGTTTAGGGTTTGTGCTCGTGATGTTTATGCAGGTGAAGTTCTGAGGTGCTACGGTGTATCTTTTATGTCATTAGTTAAGTAGTCAGTAAGTCTGTTTGGAATAACAGTACAGCACATTTTCATATGTTGACAATGAGACAATGTCTAAAAAGAAAAGAAAAGAAAAATCAAAAAAATCAAAAGTGCCTCCTATCTAAGGCATCTGTTCCTGTCTCGAAAATTATTTTCCCCAAAAATTTTTATGCAAACTAAGTATTTGTTTTTCCTTAAACAGTTATTTAAACTGAATTTATTAATATTAAACAATTGAAGTTGATCTTGTTGGCGGTGCAGCAACATCAGTTCAGGATCCACCTGCAACATCTCACATCAGATTAGACAGTTCGATAATTTTTATTAATGATCAATGTTAGAGTTATGACGTTTTCTTTGACCTCCGAACTGTGACGCTTCCTGCATGGACTTATTCAAACTGTTAAAATGGCGTCGGACTGTTTTGTTATTGAGCTGTAGATGGTGGACAAATACCGAAATGCATCATGGGTAGCGTAGTTTGTTCAGTCTGTGTGAAGGTCCGCCAATAGGAGAGCACGTTGCTTACGCCTCCTTCTAGCGGTGGCCAATGGGAAGAGGGGATTTACCGCAGCGCGTGTTTTATATAGAGGAAGCTCTGGCTGGCTCCTTCTTCTGGTTTCCGCTCTACGACTGACCTGACGCGCGTTTATCCTCAGCTGCTTTAACGGCTAAGTATAAGGCGATTCTCTGGAAGGCCAGTGTTTCTGTCTTTTGTAATAAATTACTGTGTTAATCCAATCTCAAGGTTTGATGAACTATGGTTTAATGTTCGCCGCTGCTTCCTTTCATCAAGAGATCTGTCCTCTCTTCTGTGTGGGCGAGACACGACAGGACAAATGGCGCCACGAACACGATTTTTAACGGAAGGGAAGTTTGGACGAATTAGTCCGGTGAGTGAAAAACGATTTTTTTCTGAATGTATTGCTGAGCCGCCCGGGTTAAATTGAAAGGTGGCAGTTTCCTGTTTCACCGAATGCTGCACATTGGAGACGCTAAATTGGCTCTGTGGTACGTGAAGTTGAACACCGTTTGATATTGCTAAATTTTATAGAATTAACGGTAAATATATTAAAGTTGAATAACTTGAGAGTGGATTATACAGTTTTTTATATACCAGGTGCCTGGGGCACGCTGAAGGAAAAAGTACTTAAAAGTGTTTTTTCGAAGCCTGAGGCTTGAGGTCTGGGACCTTTGGATCTATAAATCCTAAACAAAAAACCGTACTGGGTACGTTAAATAGAGATTTTAAAGTCTCATACAATAATTAAAAAGTTCGGGGAACTTTAAACAAGATTCTGAAGAATTCTATAGTCTAAGTTCAAGAAGAAACTATAAAAAACAGGTCTGGGACCTGCCAAGTTTGGAGTTGTATTACTGGCAAACTTGGTCCGCGTCTGGGACGCGTTAGATTAGGATAGCGCTAATTATGGGAAACTGCAGTCATTTTTGTAATATTTTATAAGCATGAAGAGATTGTGTGAGTGGTTTGTATGTATTGTGCGTTTGCATCAGGCTCATGTTCTGGTAAAATACACAATTGTGTGGGTGATACTGTGAGTTGATATAGTTGTGTTGTTGTTTTATCATAAGTGGAAAAAGTAGTTTTCAATCCGAGAATAACACTGTGAATGACTGTGTGAATGAAAAGTGTCCGAATTGAAACACTAGATGACTGATAAACCTTACGGTGCGGTTATTCTAGTGGAGTAAAGACAGCCTTTTATTGGAGATCTTTAGGCAGTTTGAAGTGAGACATTTCTCAGCTTTGAAACTAAAAAAGTGGCATTTTAAAGTATAAAAAAAAAAAAAAAAAAAAAAATGGATGCTGTGTGCTTTGTTATCTCCATGTGCTTGAGTAGGAGAAAAAGGGACAAAGACAGGATAAGGGAAGAAGTAAAGCAGAAACCCCCTCTTCATGTAGAAAGTGGTTTAAGTAAAAGGACGAGAAATAGAAAGTGGTTTAAGTATAAGGACGAGAAATAGAAATGTGATTTATATTGAAGGAGAAGAGGAAGTGTGTTTTGAAGGAAAAGTATGTTATTTTGTTGGCTATTATGGAAAGAAAGGAACAAGGCAGGTAGAAAAAGTTAGCCCAGCAAATGAGAGTAAAGAGTGTTGGTATTGTGGAGAGATGGAATAGTTAGTATGAGAATGAAGGAAAAAAGTGAAGAATTTGAAATGAATTTGAGGGACATTTTAGTGGCATGTGATGAATTTGAATGCCCCTAACTGTCTCTCTGTCTCCATCAACCAGGGCTTGTTCATAGACCACCCCCGCAGCAACATTGGTACAGTTGCTATTGTAATGAGCTCCTTTGTTCTCTGCAGGCAGCAGACTTGAGCTGCAAGAGCAGGAAGTCGATTCCTAAACAAGTAATGGCAAGACACCCTGCTATTAACCTCAGATGGACTTAAAACATCGCTGTCCACTTAACAAGTACACTTGTATTAAATTTTGTGCACAATTTTGTCAGACACATAGGTACGTTGAAACACTAGTAAGGATTCTGTATGACTTACACATAGTCATATAAATATACATTCACATACAGTGCTCATTGAGGTGACCCCCCTTCAACTTATTTTAATTACCAACCCTGTGTCTCACTAACATTAACTGGGACACAAGTAGTTATTTAACATCATGTCAGTGTTATTGTGGTTTTTCTGAATTGTGTTTCATAACCTGAAGGATTGTTTTGTAGTACTATTGCATAGCAGAGATAGATTGTACCGACAAGGCCTAATTGTTTACCAGGTGTCCAGATGATACCACATGAATGAATTAATATATGAACTTTCTTATCTGTAGACTGAACATGTGTGTCCTCAGAATCATTTGTCGACAATGCTTCTGAGGCCACAGGGGGAATGTTGGGATTTCACAGGATCACAGAAGGATTGTTAATTTGGATTGTTAATTTTAGTAGAAAAATCTCCATTTGTCATGAGACGCAGCCATGACATGAAAAAAGACTAAGGAATGTAATTGTCTATCGCACCTAGTAGGGGGTTGGAGGAGCTCCGCAGGATCTCCTTCCCCCTTCCTCTTTCTCTGTTTACAACATGTAATTAAGACTGCTTCAGCTAGCAGACTTTTCACACCTCTGGATGCACTCGTGTCACAGGGGGTCCTGGGAGCCTCGCTCAGAGGAGGTGAGTTACAGCAGTTCAACTCACCCAACGTCAATAACTAACATGAGAGGCTTTTAAACCAGCGGCCTCCACTCCTCAACTCTGCTGACCCTACCATGAGGGTCAGACCTTCCACATCCAGAGACCAGCGATCCAGAGTCTGCTTTCCAGGGAACCGACCGGTTCTTCCAAGACGGGACCAAGAAAAGACATCTCACATAACTTCTTTGTGTTTTCCTCAAACAAGCAGGAAAACCGTCATAGCTTGGAGCCACCAGGTCTTCAGTCTGGAGGGGACCAACTCGGAGCTGTAAAGGACAGCTCCTGAAACACCAACTTCATTTTCTTCTCCTCAGCCTGCAGAACCAGCAACCACAGTTAGCAGGAGCTGCTAACTAAAGGAGAAGACACCAGCTTCCCTCCAGCAAGACGACAACTGAACTGCTTTAAGGCAGTGGTAACAATTGGGGTTTAATTGAGATTAGTTAAACTTGATGATATGCATAGAACTGTTTAACTTTCATGAAAATGTGTTAATTCTGTTACAGTGATCGCATTCTTTTGATAATGATATTAGGAGCAGTTATTAATGTGTAAACCAACGTTGACTCTGCCACAGACACAGGGTCTGCATGCTTATCTGTTTTACTAACTGGTTAATTCACAATCTTACACATATATCAAAGACAACATCACACTGCGACTGAACACCAGCTGATGACTTATGACGTTTTACAAGATAAATCGCATTCACATAAACTTATTCTAGAAATGGTCCTTTAGCAAAGACACATAGGAAGCAGATGCTACGGCTAAGCTTCTATTGTTCCATTGTCATCAACACATGGTGGAGACCAAGGACAGTTCTCCTGCTCTCTGAGAACTGCCATTTGAAATGTAGTATTTTGTGATCCACCATCTTGTTTTGTACTTCCATGACACATCTCACACAAATGCTCCTTTCAATTATCTTGTCTCCACACACACACACACACACACACACACACACACACACACATGGTGTATGCAATCCCTTTGAAATAGAGATAACTCCTCAGCAGACGGCCCCGCCAACTACATCAAATAGGGGTAATAAAAGCTGGGTGAGATTGTAAACAACACCAGCTATTTACAAGACAAAGGAGAATGCAAGTGAATGGTGAAGCTTCCTGCTCACAGCAGGTGAGGAAGGACACTTGAGTCTTCCCCCATCTCTGGAGAATTTTTTGTAATGTTTACAGGAATCCAAGGTGATGGAGTCCATTCTGAGTGACGGAGAAGACATCACACGCCGTGAGGGTCGAAGGACATCGAGCGTGGTGCCATCTTCATTACTGCACCAAGGCAGATTCATCCGACAGAGAGATCATCGTTCCTGACAACGACTGGGAATCCAACGACCAGGAGGGGCCAAATGACAACGAGGGAGCATCCTGCACAGAATCGACAACAGGAGGAAATCATCGCGACGACACCGACGACAAGAGATCCCCAGGGGTGCACTGCAGCAACCCCTGAGGATTAAAGAGAAAACATTGTTAGGTTCAAGTCGGTCAGGAGATCGCAAAACATTGTACAACACGAAGAATCCGAGGAGCAGCACTGATATAGAAAGACGGAAAGAATTAATCAAGAATTCATCTTCACAGAAGAACAGAGGATGAAGTGGCTGAAAAAACTGTTTGAAGGTTCTGGTCAAAGCCAGGGGTCCTGTATGTGTGAATCATGGAAATGTTTATGTAGATTAATACTTGCATTACTAATTGTCTTATCATCCTGGTTTTTGTACATGTCACTGCCCATCCCGCAGGTAAAGGTATTAGTTCTCTAACGAATGTGAACCAAGTAAACACACTTACATCAGCCACACGCTAAAATCACCAACTTCAAATAGTGAATCAATAGAAATTAAGGTAGATCTAACTAACAAACCGTACTATTTTTCCCCCTGTTTTCCCTAAAGGTAATTTTGGAGTGTGTTGGGATTTCCTCCTATGGGAATTGAGAGATAAGGGAGATGTAGCTTTCCCAATAAAATTGTGATTACCTCTGCCAAAATAAAATAGGAGCAAAAGCTTGGATCTCTCCAGCAGCAAAACGTGTAGGAATTAGGACCATTAATCAAGTTAAAGGAGTAAATGATTATTTCAAAATAACAACAGGAATTTTAGGTGATGTAAATAATTGGTTGCTAATGGCAGAGCAGGCTGCTAAAATCTCCCAGGACACAATTAAAGGTTCATGTTTGTGTATGCATGCTTGACCTCTACTTAAGGTAGTGCCGACTCCAGTAAACTCAAATTGTATAGTCAACTTAATGAATCAAACTATACCTAGTAACACCTGTAAGAAACTTTTCCCATAACTACAATATCTAAACTTAAAAACCCTATTTCATAGCACAGTGGCTAAACAAAACTTCACCTGTATTAAAGTAAATGCTGACAAAGTTGAACACAAATTAGGAAGTTTTGATTCAAATTGGTGCAAAAAAACACTTCAAGTTCCCGTTGATTTCACGCCATTAGCTAGGTCAGATGTATGGTGGTGGTGTGGATCAAATAAAATTTATGATGGACTCCCAAGACAGGCTAGAGGTTTATGTGCATTTGTAACTTTAATAATTCCAGTAAAAGTCCTGCCTTTAAACATAGATCAAATTTCTACTCTAATACAACGCACTGAGGTGCACCAAAAAGTCATTTTCAAAACGTCACAAAAGAGATTGGAGAAGACGATTAGATCCAACTTATATAGATGCGATAGGAGTGCCTGATGAATACAAATTAGTTGAGCAGCAGGTTTTGAAAACCTACCAAATATCTCAGCGTTTTCCCAGCCACACCTAATAAAAATGTAGACAGGATTAATTATATTCATTATAATGTTCAACGTTTAGGCAATTGGACAGAAATGGGTTTTGCAGCCATCCACGAACAGCTTCAAGTAACCTCAACTATGGCTTATCCGACCCGCATAGCCGTTGATATGCTCCTGGCTGAAGGAGGAGTATGTGCTATGTTTGGTGATAAGTGTATTTTCATCCCTAATAACACAACAGCAGATGGCACCTTAACTAGGACTCTAGAAGGTTTGCGTACACTCAATAAAAATAATTCATCATCATTTAGGAGTTGATACATCCATGTGGGACGGTTTGGCTGACATGTTTGGTAATTACAAAGCTTTGGTAATGTCTGTGTTGATTTCTATTGGTTGTTGCATTCCATGTAATAGAGAGCTTCTTACTCGTTTGATTAACACTGCCATCTCCCCTGACAAACGGGATGTAGTAAACATGGCATTGTTAACTTCCACAGGTGAACCAGGTCATTTTGATCCAGAAGATGAAACTAATCTGTTCTCTTTTAATGTTTATTTGTGATGTGATAGAATCACATCAAGAGAGCTATTGTTAGAAGTTATGACGTTTTCTTTGACCTCCGAACTGTGACGCTTCCCGCATAGACTTATTCAAACTGTTAAAATGGCGTCGGACTGTTTTGTTATTGAGGTGTAGATGGTGGACAAATACCGAAATGCATCATGGGTAGCGTAGTTTGTTCAGTCTGTGTGAAGGTCCGCCAATAGGAGAGCACGTTGCTTACGCCTCCTTCTAGCGGTGGCCAATGGGAAGAGGGGATTTAGCGGCGCGCGTGTTTTATATAGAGGAAGCTCTGGCTGGCTCCTTCTTCTGGTTTCCGCTCTACGACTGACCTGACGCGCGTTTATCCTCAGCTGCTTTTTTTTTTTTAAACTTAATTTTTATTGAAATTTTTCAGTTTTCACAGTTCAGGGCAAAACAAATATACAACCATCTTTCATCAGTCAAAGTCTATTGTCCAGTGGTGGCGGTGTCCTCTTCTGTCCTCCTGAAATCAGTCCATTTTTCCCACTTTTCTTGAAATTGAGACTCCTGTAATCTTAGTTTGTGAGTGAGTCTCTCCATTACAAATATTTCCTCAACAATCCATAACCACTGCTCTCGGGTCGGCGGCTCCACTTTGTACCACAATCTGGTAATCACTTTCTTGCTTGCTGTTAGTAATATCTTAAACAGATATACGTCTTCTCTTTGTATCACATTATGAGTTAAGTTTCCCAAATACAGCATCTTACATGTTTTGGGGAACTGATATCCTATTACTTTTTGTAAACTCTGCCATATTTGTTCCCAATACACCTGTAGTTTGTGACAGGACCAAAATATATGTGTGTGATCTGCATCAACATGTCCACACTGTCTCCAACATGGTTGTTGTGCTGACACCACTTTTGTCCTTATTTTTGGAGTTATGAAAAATCTAACAATATTTTTCCAACTAAATTCCCGCCAAACCCTGGAGCTGGTGGCCGTGGACTGTGATTTACACATAACAAACCATTCCTCTTCTGTTATTTGTTCATTTAGCTCTCTTTCCCACTTTTCTTTAATATATAGAGAGGAATTGTCCCTTTTCGACACCAGATTTTGGTATAAAGCTGAGATCACTCTACACTTTTTCCCTTCATAAGCTTTCTGGAATATCTCCACTATTCCTTGATCTTTATCAATCCTGATCTCCTTCTCCAAATAGTGTTTTAGTTGTAGATATCGATAGCGTTCATTTTCCTTGAGTCCAAATTTTTCCTTGAGTCTCTCAAACCCCTGCAGCTTCCCCCGTTCCATTATGGTCCATATTGCTGTGATTCCTCTGTTTGCCCATTGCTCAAATCCTCTATCAATCGTCCCTGGTTTAAACCTGTTGTCAAACGCAAACCAACTCAGCGTCTTTATCTCCTCCTCCAATTTATACTTTTCCACCACTTCATTCCAAATTCCTACTGTAGTTTTAGTTATTATATCCAATTTATTACCCAGTTTTCTCAACAGTCCTTTGTGTGCTATTAAGTTCCGTACTTCTGAGTCCATAGTGCCCAGTTCTATATCTTTCCATCTTGCGACAAAAGCATTGTTGCACCAAAACACCAGAGGTCGGATTTGTGCTGCATAGAAATATTCTTTCAGATTTGGCAGTGCAAGACCTCCTTTCTCTTTAGGCAGCTGCAGGGTTTTATAACGAATCCTAGGTTTCTTCCCTCCCCATATGAACCTTGATATCCACTTATCCCATTCCATTAACTGTTTTTGTGGGATTATCACCGGCAAAGATTGGAACAGGTACAGAAGTCTCGGTAGAATGTTAATCTTAATTATCTCTATTCTTGAGCTGAAATCCAAACAAATGGCCGACCATATGTCCAGGCCCCTCCTAATATTATCCTCAGCTGCTTTAACGGCTAAGTATAAGGCGATTCTCTGGAAGGCCAGTGTTTCTGTCTTTTGTAATAAATTACTGTGTTAATCCAATCTCAAGGTTAGTTGAACTATGACTTAATGTTCGCCGCTGCTTCCCTTCAAAAAGAGATCTGTCCTCTCTTCTGTGCTGGGAAAAGACACGACAGGACATCAACCACCAAAGAAATACTGACTTTAAACCTCAATACTGTTATTAAAAATTTATTCTAGGTGCTCTTTATTATAAAATGTGTCTTTTGAAGATTATCTTTTAACTCTCATCATGTTTTTTTATTGCTTTTATATATATTTATTGCCATTCCCCCCTTTATAACAGAAATAGAAAA